>NC_087397.1:15732500-15752500 GCF_031307605.1 Tribolium castaneum
TTGTATAAAACTTAATGAAAACTTTAAATTTCGTCTCAAAGAAATAAATTACGTTATAGTTTTGACCAGCACTGTTTATTTCAAACGATTTTATGATTCGAAACTAATGAACTTTTATGGGGCAGATGCAAAACCACATATTACCATATAAAGCGTTGTTTTAAAGCAAATTATTACCTTTTGCAACAAGAAATTTCACGTCAAAGAAACTGAAAACTTCGTATCCATGCACAAATATCGAATTACGTATCAGTTTAGGCAAATACAGATTATTTTAAACGATTTCTTGCTATAAACAAAAAAAATTTTATCAAACATATTGAAAACGTCTTATTCTCGAAAATAAGAGCATATTATGTATCAGCTTTAACAAAAGCGGATTACTCCGTTTGATTCTATGCTTAGAGTAGAGTAAACTACTATAAAACGTAATGAAAACTCTATATTCAGGCTCAAAAGAACAAATTACGTTATAGTTTTGACAAAAAAAAAACTATTTCGGACGATTACATACTTCGAAGTAAGCAAACTTTAATTGAACAAGTGCAAAAGCTAATACTTTGCTTTAAAATAACGATTTATGTGGTAATATGGTATTTTGCATCTGTCCTATAAAAGTTTACTCGTTTCGCTCCATTGAATCATTCGAAATAAATTATTTTGACACAACAACGAAAATAATTTGTTTTTGTTTAAACTGTAACATGTCGTTTTTATAAAACGAACTAAGACGTTTGGCATCTGTTTAGTGAAAGTTTTCTTGTTTGGGGGCATAAAATCGTTTGAAATTAACAGTTCTGGTCAAAACTATAACGTAGATTATTTCTTTGAGACGAAATTTAAAGTTTTCGTTAAGTTTTATACAAGTTTGCTCTATTCTAAGCAAAGGAGTAATCAGGATAAACTGCTTTTATTCAAAGTAATACATAATTTGCAGTTTTCAGCCAGAATAAGACGTTTTAATCTTTTTAATGTAAGTTTTTGTATTCAAAACAAAGGATCGTCTAAAGTAAGCAGTTTTTGTCCAGACTGAAACGTAATTCGAATTTCTGTGCCTGAATAAGGGGTTTTCAGTTACTTTGATGTAAGGTTTCTTGTTTGTAACAATGAATTAACGAAAATAATTGGTTTTCATTCTAACTGTGGCATGAATCGTTTTTAAAAGGCGAAATAAGATGTTTTTCCTCTGTTCAGTGAAAGTTTACTCGTTTCAAAGCATAGAACTGTTTGAAATTAACAGCTCTCGTTAAGACTATAACGCAGATCTTTTGTTTTGTGCTAAAATAAGACGTTTTTAGTCAGTTTGATATAAGTTTTCTTGTTCAAAGCAAAATATTGTCGAAAATCAACCGTTTTTGTCTAAACTGATACAAAATTCGGTGGTTTGTGTCCGAATACAAAGTTTTCAGATTCTTTAATGTTAGGTTTGCTGCTTCTAACAAAGAATCAACGAAAATATTTTGTTTTAATACAAACTGCAATATAAAATGTCTTTAAAGGACAAAACATGATGTTTGGCTTCGGTTTAATAAAAATTTACTCGTTTGGAAGCATAGAATCATTCCAAATAAGCTATTCTCGTCGAAACTATAATGTAATTAGTATTTTGTGCTAGAATACAGCGTTTTTGTTAGATTTATTAACAATTTTGTCTATTTTAAGCAATGAAACGAATAGGATTAGCTGCCTTTATCCAAAGTGATACATAAATTGCTCTTTTATGCCAGATTAATACGTTTTTAGTCTGTTCGATAAAAGTTTTCTTGTTCAAAGCAAAAGATCGTCTAAAATAAGCCGTTTTTGTTTGAACTGATAAACAATTCAGACTGAGAGTCAACAAAAATAATTTTTTTTAATCCAAACTGATACTTTTTGACCCTATAAGAGTCCTATAAGAGTCCGAGATACGCCGATCTCGTCAAGTCTATAACGTAATTCGTATTTTTGTGTGAGAATACGACGTTTTCTGCCTGTTTAATATAATTTTTTAATAATAATAATAATAATAATGACAATAATAATAATAATAATAATAATAATAATAATAATAATAATAATAATAGTAATAGTAACAAAAGTAATAATAATATTAATACTTTTATTAAGGAAAAATGAAGCTTATTTTGTGTGTTACATGAGCGTTTTCTCATTTCTATGCAAAAGATCATGTGTGATCTGTGTTTTTAGGCAATCTAAGCCATTTTATAGTTTTTAGGCAAAAAATTGTCTAAAGTAAATCACTCATTTTAAAACTGGTATAAAAACATTTACTATACAAAAGTTATAATCGGTTTTAATAATAATAATATTAATAATAATAATAAAAATAATAATAATAATAGTAATTATAATAATAAAAATAATAGTAATAATAATAATAATAATAATAAAAATAATAATAATAGTAGTAATAAAAGTAAGCTTAGTTTTCTAAGCAAAAATGAAGCTTATTTTGTGTTATATGAGCGTTTTCTCATTTCTATGCAAGACATCATCTGTGATCTGTGTTTTTAGGCAAGAAATTGTCTAAAATTAATAACTCATTTTAAAACTGGTATAAAAACATTTACTATACAAAAGTTATAATCGGTTTTTAATAATAATAATATTAATAATAATAATAATAATAATAATAATAATAATAATAATAATAATAAAAATAATAGTAATAATAATAATAATAAAAATAATAATAATAGTAGTAATAAAAGTAAGCTTAGTTTTCTAAGCAAAAATGAAGCTTATTTTGTGTTATATGAGCGTTTTCTCATTTCTATGCAAGAGATCATCTGTGATCTGTGTTTTTAGGCAAGAAATTGTCTAAAATTAATAACTCATTTTAAAACTGGTATAAAAACATTTACTATACAAAAGTTATAATCGGTTTTTAATAATAATAATATTAATAATAATAATAATAATAATAATAATAATAATAATAATAATAATAATAATAATAATAATAATAATAATGACAATAATAATAATAATAATAATAATAATAATAATAATAGTAATAGTAACAAAAGTAATAATAATATTAATACTTTTATTAAGGAAAAATGAAGCTTATTTTGTGTGTTACATGAGCGTTTTCTCATTTCTATGCAAAAGATCATGTGTGATCTGTGTTTTTAGGCAATCTAAGCCATTTTATAGTTTTTAGGCAAAAAATTGTCTAAAGTAAATTACTCATTTTAAAACTGGTATAAAAACATTTACTATACAAAAGTTATAATCGGTTTTAATAATAATAATATTAATAATAATAATAATAATAATAATAATAGTAATTATAATATTAAAAATAATAGTAATAATAATAATAATAATAATAAAAATAATAATAATAGTAGTAATAAAAGTAAGCTTAGTTTTCTAAGCAAAAATTAAGCTTATTTTGTGTTATATGAGCGTTTTCTCATTTCTATGCAAGAGATCATCTGTGATCTGTGTTTTTAGGCAAGAAATTGTCTAAAATTAATAACTCATTTTAAAACTGGTATAAAAACATTTACTATACAAAAGTTATAATCGGTTTTTAATAATAATAATATTAATAATAATAATAATAATAATAATAATAATAATAATAATAATAATAGTAATAATAATAAAAATAATAGTAATAATAATAATAATAAAAATAATAATAATAGTAGTAATAAAAGTAAGCTTAGTTTTCTAAGCAAAAATGAAGCTTATTTTGTGTTATATGAGCGTTTTCTCATTTCTATGCAAGAGATCATCTGTGATCTGTGTTTTTAGGCAAGAAATTGTCTAAAATTAATAACTCATTTTAAAACTGGTATAAAAACATTTACTATACAAAAGTTATATTCGGTTTTTAATAATAATAATATTAATAAAAATAATAATAATAATAATAATAATAATAATAATAATAATAATAATAATAATAGTAATAATAATAAAAAAAATAATAATAATAATAATAATAATAAAAATAATAATGATAGTAGTAATAAAAGTAAGCTTAGTTTTCTAAGCAAAAATGAAGCTTATTTTGTGTTATATGAGCGTTTTCTCATTTCTATGCAAGAGATCATCTGTGATCTGAGTTTTTAGGCAAGAAATTGTCTAAAATTAATAACTCATTTTAAAACTGGTATAAAAACATTTACTATACAAAAGTTATAATCGGTTTTTAATAATAATAATATTAATAATAATAATAATAATAATAATAATAATAATAATAATAATAATAATAATAGTAATAATAATAATAAAAATAATAGTAATAATAATAAAAGTAATAATAATAGTAGTAATAAAAGTAAGCTTAGTTTTCTAAGCAAAAATGAAGCTTATTTTGTGTTAGATGAGCGTTTTCTCATTTCAATGCAAAAGATCATGTGTGATCTGTGTTTTTAGGCAATCTAAGCCATTTTATAGTTTTTAAAATTTAACAAAAATTTGCTTTAAATTAAAATGTTTGAAAAACTGAAATTAAACTAAATTAACACTTTAGTAAAGGAAAAAGGAGACATAAAAGTCACTAAAGTCTTAGAGTTGTCTTTAGTCGTCATATTAATAACAATAACATTTATAATAACAATACTAGTAGTACTAAATTTGCTTATATGCAAGCGCTTAATTAAGGTAACAGTTTTTTGTTTTTTGCTTATATCTCGAAAACAGTTACTTCTATCAATTTTTAACTTTTCACCAAAATTAAAGGTGATAAAATTTCCTACAAAATAGTTATTTGCATTTTTCATGTAGAACTAACCATAAGCGAGATATAAGTTTGAAAATAATTAATAATTAAAAAAAAATGTGTTTTAACAGAAAATGTCTTGTGATTTAAAATACACTTAATTTATTGGGTCCAATACTTAATTAGAAGAAAAAGGAGGTGACAGTAAACGCTGCATTTTCATCTTCGTCTCAAACATTGAAAACTGAATTACATTTTTGTTCAGTAACAGTTACAGTTTTCTTATTGATTTTTTGCTTATATCTCGAAAACAGTTACTCCTATCAAATTTTATCTTTTTTCCTAAATTAAAGCTGATAAAATTTCCAACAAAATAGTTATTTACATTTTTCTTGTAGGACCAAGCATAAACGAGTTATAGAGTTGGATATAAATAATATTTAACAAAAATTTGCTTTAAAATAAAATGCTTGAAAAACCGGAATTAAACTAAATTAATTGTGTCTAACACTTTAGTAGAGGAAAAAGGAGAAGACATAAAAGTCACTAAATGTTTCAGAGTCGTCTTTAGTCGTCATATTAATAACAATCACATTAATAATAATAATACTAATAGTACTAAATTTGCTTATATGCAAAGGCTTAATTAAGATAACAGTTTTTTGGTTTCTTGCTTATATCTCGAAAACAGTTACTCCTATCAATTTTTATCTCTTTTTCAAAATTAAAGCTGATAAAATTTCCTACAAAATAGTTATTTGCATTTTTTTGTAGGACCAACCATAAGCGAGTTATAGAGTTGGATATAAATAATCTTTAACAAAAATTTGCTTTAAAATAAAATGTTTGAAAAACCGATATTAAACCAAATTAATTGGGTCTAACACTTTAGTAGAGGAAAAAGAAGAAGACATAAAAGTCACCAAAGTCTTCAGAGTTGTTTTTAGTACTAAATTTGCTTATATGCAAACGCTTAATTAAGGTAACAGTTTTTTGGTTTCTTGCTTATATCTCGAAAACAGTTACTCCTATTAATTTTTATCTTTTTACTAAAATTAAAGCTGATAAAATTTCCTACAAAATAGTAATTTGCATTTTTCATGTAGGACTAAACATAAGCGAGATGTAAGTTTGAAAATAATTAATATTTAAAAAAAAAAGTGCTTTAACAGAAAATGTCTTGTGATTTAAAATACACTTAATTTAATGGGTCCAATACTTTATTAGAAGAAAAAGGAGGTGACATAAAAGTCACTGAAGTCTTCAGAGTCGATTTTAAATTCTGCATTTTCGTCTTTGTCTCAAACATTGAAAACTGAATTACATTTTTGTTCAGTAACAGTTACAGTTTACTTATTGGTTTTTTGCTTATATCTCGAAAACAGTTACTCCTATCAATTTTTATCTCTTTTTCAAAATTAAAGCTGATAAAATTTCCTACAAAATAGTTATTTGCATTTTTCTTGTAGGACCAACCATAAGCGCGTTATAGAGTTGGATATAAATAATCTTTAACAAAAATTTGCTTTAAAATAAAATGTTTGAAAAACCGAAATTAAACTAAATTAATTAAGACTAACACTTTAGTAGAGGAAAAAGGAGAAGACATAAAAGTCACCAAAGTCTTGAGAGTCGTTGTTAGTCGTCATATTAATAACAATAACATTAATAATAATAATACTAATATTACTAAATTTGCTTATATGCAAGCGCTTAATTAAGGTAACAGTTTCTTGCTTATATTTCGAAAACAGTTACTCCTATCAATTTTTATCTTTTTACTAAAATTAAAGCTAATAAAATATCTTACAAAATAGTTATTTGCATTTTTCTTGTAGGATCAAGCATAAACGAGTTATAGAGTTGGATATAAATAATATTTAACAAAAATTTGCTTTAAAATAAAATGCTTGAAAAACCGGAATTAAACTAAATTAATTGTGTCTAACACTTTAGTAGAGGAAAAAGGAAAAGACATAAAAGTCACTAAATGTTTCAGAGCCGTATTTTAGTCGTCATATTAATAACAATAACATTAATAATAATAATACTAGTAGTACTAAATTTGCTTAAATGCAAACGCTTAATTAAGGTAACAGTTTTTTGGTTTCTTGCTTATATCTCGAAAATAGTTACTTCTATCAATTTTTATCTCTTTTTCAAAATTAAAGCTGATAAAATTTCCTACAAAATAGTTATTTGCATTTTTTTGTAGGACCAACCATAAGCAAGTTATAGAGTTGGATATAAATAATCTTTAACAAAAATTTGCTTTAAAATAAAATGTTTGAAAAACCGATATTAAACCCAATTAATTGGGTCTAACACTTTAGTAGAGGAAAAAGAAGAAGACATAAAAGTCACCAAAGTCTTCAGAGTTGTTTTTAGTACTAAATTTGCTTATATGCAAGCGCTTAATTAAGGTAACAGTTTTTTGGTTTCTTGCTTATATCTCGAAAACAGTTACTCCTATTAATTTTTATTTTTTTACTAAAATTAAAGCTGATAAAATTTCCTACAAAATAGTAATTTGCATTTTTCATGTAGGACTAACCATAAGCGAGATGTAAATTTGAAAATAATTAATATTTAAAAAAAAAGTACTTTAACAGAAAATGTCTTGTGATTTAAAATACACTTAATTTAATGGGTCCAATACTTTATTAGAAGAAAAAGGAGGTGACCTAAAAGTCACTGAAGTCTTCAGAGTCGATTTTAAATGCTGCATTTTCGTCTTTGTCTCAAACATTGAAAACTGAATTACATTTTTGTTCAGTAACAGTTACAGTTTTCTTATTGGTTTTTTGCTTATATCTCGAAAACAGTTACTCCTATCAATTTTTATCTTTTTTTCAAAATTCAAGCTGATAAAATTTCCTACAAAATAGTTATTTGCATTTTTCTTGTAGGACCAACCATAAGCGCGTTATAGAGTTGGATATAAATAATCTTTAACAAAAATTTGCTTTAAAATAAAATGTTTGAAAAACCGAAATTAAACTAAATTAATTAAGACTAACACTTTAGTAGAGGAAAAAGAAAAAGACATAAAAGTCACCAAAGTCTTGAGAGTCGTTTTTAGTCGTCATATTAATAACAATAACATTAATAATAATAATACTAATATTACTAAATTTGCTTATATGCAAACGCTTAATTAAGGTAACAGTTTCTTGCTTATATTTCGAAAACAGTTACTCCTATCAATTTTTATCTTTTTACTAAAATTAAAGCTGATAAAATTTCCTACAAAATAGTTATTTGCATTTTTCTTGTAGGACCAAGCATAAACGAGTTATAGAGTTGGATATAAATAATATTTAACAAAAATTTGCTTTAATATAAAATGCTTGAAAAACCGGAATTAAACTAAATTAATTGTGTCTAACACTTTAGTAGAGGAAAAAGGAGAAGACATAAAAGTCACTAAATGTTTCAGAGTCGTCTTTAGTCGTCATATTAATAACAATAACATTAATAATAATAATACTAATAGTACTAAATTTGCTTAAATGCAAACGCTTAATTAAGGTAACAGTTTTTTGGTTTCTTGCTTATATCTCGAAAACAGTTACTTCTATCAATGTTTACCTCTTTTTCAAAATTAAAGCTGATAAAATTTCCTACAAAATAATTATTTGCATTTTTTTGTAGGACCAACCATAAGCGAGTTATAGAGTTGGATATAAATAATCTTTAACAAAAATTTGCTTTAAAATAAAATGTTTGAAAAACCGAAATTAAACTAAATTAATTAAGACTAACACTTTAGTAGAGGAAAAAGGAGAAGACATAAAAGTCACCAAAGTCTTGAGAGTCGTTTTTAGTCGTCATATTAATAACAATAACATTAATAATAATAATACTAATATTACTAAATTTGCTTATATGCAAGCGCTTAATTAAGGTAACAGTTTTTTGGTTTCTTGCTTATATTTCGAAAACAGTTACTCCTAGCAATTTTTATCTTTTTACTAAAATTAAAGCTGATAAAATTTCCTACAAAATAGTTATTTGCATTTTTTATGTAGGACTAACCATAAGCGAGATATAAGTTTGAAAATAATTAATATTTAAAAAAAAAGTGCTTTAACAGAAAATGTCTTGTGATTTAAAATACACTTAATTTATTGGGTCCAATACTTTATTAGAAGAAAAAGGAGGTGACATAAAAGTCACTGAAGTCTTCAGAGTCGTTTTTAAATGATGCATTTTTGTCTTCGTCTCAAACATTGAAAACTGAATTACATTTTTGTTTAGTAACTGTAACAGTTTTCACTTTGGTTTTTTGCTTATATCTCGAAAACAATTACTCCTATCAATTTTTATCTTTTTTTCAAAATTAAAGCTGATAAAATTTCCTACAAAATAGTTATGTGCATTTCTTTTGTAAGACCAACCATAAGCGAGTTATAGAGTTGGATATAAATGATCTTTAACAAAAATTTGCTTTAAAATAAAATGTTTAAAAAACATAAATTAAACTAAATTAATTGAGTCTAACACTTTAGTATAGGAAAAAGGAGAAAACATAAAAGTCACCAAAGTCTTCAGAGTCGTTTTTGGTCGTCATATTAATAACAATAACATTAATAATAATAATACTAATAGTACTAAATTTGCTTATATGCAAGCGTTTTATTAAGGTAACAGTTTTTTGGTTTCTTGCTTATATCTCGAAAACAGTTACTCCTATCAATTTTTATCTTTTTACTAAAATTAAAGCTGATAAAATTTCCTACAAAATAGTTATTTGCATTTTTCTTGCAGGATCAAGTATAAGCGAGTTATAAAGATGGATATAAATAATATTTAACAAAAATTTGCTTTAAAATAAAATGTTTGATATACTGAAATTAAACTAAATTAATTGTGTCTAACACTTTAGTAGAGGAAAAAGGAGGAGACATAAAAGTCACTAAAGGTTTCAGAGTCGTCTTTAATCGTCATACTAATAACAATAACATTAATAATAATAATACTAATAGTACTAAATTTGCTTGTATGCAAACGCTTAATTAAGGTGACAGTTTTTTGGTTTCTTGCTTATATCTCGAAAACAGTTACTCCTATCAATTTTTATCATTTTACTAAAATTAAAGCTGATAAAATTTTCTACAAAATAGTTTTTTGCATTTTTCATGTAGGACTACCCATAAGCGAGATATAAGTTTGAAAATAATCAATATTTAAAAAAAAGTGCTTTAACAAAAAATGTCTTGTGATTTAAAATACACTTAATTTATTGGGTCCAATACTTTATTAGAAGAAAAAGGAGGTGACTTAAAAGTCACTGAAATCTTCAGAGTCGTTTTTAAATGCTGCATTTTCGTCTACGTCTCAAACATTGAAAACTGAATAACATTTTTGTTCAGTAACAGTTACAGTTTTCTTATTGGTTTTTTGCTTATATCTCGAAAACAGTTACTCCTATCAATTTTTATCTTTTTTTCAAAATTCAAGCTGATAAAATTTCCAACAAAATAGTTATTTGCATTTTTCTTGTAGGACCAAGTATAAGTGAGTTATAAAGATGGATATAAATAATATTTAACAAAAATTTGCTTTAAAATAAAATGTTTGAAATACTGAAATTAAACTAAATTAATTGTGTCTAACACTTTAGTAGAGGAAAAAGGAGGAGACATAAAAGTCACTAAAGGTTTCAGAGTCGTCTTTAATCGTCATACTAATAACAATAACATTAATAATAATAAAACTAATAGTACTAAATTTGCTTGTATGCAAGCGCTTAATTGAGGTAACAGTTTCTTGCTTATATTTCGAAAACAGTTACTCCTATCAATTTTTATCTTTTTACTAAAATTAAAGCTGATAAAATTTCCTACAAAATAGTTATTTGCATTTTTTATGTAGGACTAACCATAAGCGAGATATAAGTTTGAAAATAATTAATATTTAAAAAAAAAGTGCTTTAACAGAAAATGTCTTGTGATTTAAAATACACTTAATTTATTGGGTCCAATACTTTATTAGAAGAAAAAGGAGGTGACATAAAAGTCACTGAAGTCTTCAGAGTCGTTTTTAAATGATGCATTTTCGTCTTCGTCTCAAACATTGAAAACTGAATTACATTTTTGTTTAGTAACTGTAACAGTTTTCACTTTGGTTTTTTGCTTATATCTCGAAAACAATTACTCCCATCAATTTTTATCTTTCTTTCAAAATTAAAGCTGATAAAATTTCCTACAAAATAGTTATGTGCATTTCTTTTGTAAGACCAACCATAAGCGAGTTATAGAGTTAGATATAAATATTTAACAACAATTTGCTTTAAAATAAAATGTTTGAAAAACTGAAATTAAACTAAATTAATTGTGTCTAACACTTTAGTAGAGGAAAAAGGAGCAGACATAAAAGTCAATAAAGTCTTAGAGTTGTCTTTAGTTGTCACATTAATAACAATAACATTAATAATAACAATACTAGTAGTACTAAATTTGTTTATATGCAAGCGCTTAATTAAGGTAACAGTTTTTTTGTTTTTTGCCTATATCTCGAAAACAGTTACTCCTATCAATTTTTACCTTTTCACCAAAATTAAAGCTGATAAAATTTCCTAAAAAATAGTTATTTGCATTTTTCATGTAGAACTAACCTAAGCGAGATATAAGTTTGAAAATAATTAATAATTAAAAAAAAATGTGCTTTAACAAAAAATGTTTTGTGATTTAAAATACACTTAATTTATTGGATCCAATACTTAATTAGAAGAAAAAGGAGGTGACAGTAAATGCTGCATTTTCGTCTTTGTCTCAAACATTGAAAACTAAATCACATTTTTGTTCAGTAACTTACAGTTTTCACTTTGGTTTTTTGCTTATATCTCGAAAACAGTTACTTCTATCAATTTTTATCTTTCATTCAAAATTAAAGCTGATAAAATTTCCTACAAAATAGTTATTTCCATTTTTCTTGTAGGACCAACCATAAGCGAGTTATAGAGTTGGATATAAATAATATTTAACAAAAATTTGCTTTAAAATAAAATGTTTGAAAAACTGAAATTAAACTAAATTAATTGTGTCTAACACTTTAGTAGTGGAAAAAGGAGGAGACATAAAAGTCACTGAAGTTTTTAGAGTCGTTTGTAAATGCTGCATTTTCGTCTTCGACGACAGTTACTGAACAAATATGTAATGCAGCATTTACTGTCACCTCCTTTTTCTTCTAATTAAGTATTGGACCCAATAAATTAAGTGTATTTTAAATCACAAGACATTTTCTGTTAAAACTCATTTTTAATTATTAGATATTTTCAAACTTATATCTCGCTTATGGTTAGTTCTACATGAAAAATGCAAATAACTATTTTGTAGGAAATTTTATCTCCTTTAATTTTGGTGAAATGGCAAAAATTGATAGGAGTAACTGTTTTCGAGATATAAGCAAAAAACAAAAAAACTGTTACCTTAATTAAGCGCTTGCATATAAGCAAATTTAGTACTACTAGTATTGTTATTATAAATGTTATTGTTATTAATATGACGACTAAAGACAACTCTAAGACTTTAGTGACTTTTATGTCTCCTTTTTCCTCTACTAAAGTGTTAGACACAATTAATTTAGTTCAATTTCAGTTTTTCAAACATTTTATTTTAAAGCAAATTTTTGTTAAATATTAAAAACTATAAAATGGCTTAGATTGCCTAAAAACACAGATCACACATGATCTTTTGCATAGAAATGAGAAAACGCTCATGTAACACAAAATAAGCTCCATTTTTCCTTATTAAAAGTATTATTATTATTAATACTTTTATTAATATTACTATTATTATTATTATTATTATTATTATTATTAAAATTATTATTTTTATTATTATTATTATTATTATTATTATTATTATTATTATTATTATTATTATTATTAACTTTTGTATAGTAAATGTTTTTATACCAGTTTTAAAATGAGTTATTAATTTTAGACAATTTCTTGCCTAAAAACACAGATCACAGATGATCTCTTGCATAGAAATGAGAAAACGCTCATATAACACAAAATAAGCTTCATTTTTGCTTAGAAAACTAAGCTTACTTTTATTATTACTATTATTATTATTTTTATTATTATTATTATTATTACTATTATTTTTATTATTATTATTACTATTATTATTATTAATATTATTATTATTAAAAACCGATTATAACTTTTGTATAGTAAATGTTTTTATACCAGTTTTAAAATGAGTTATTAATTTTAGACAATTTCTTGTCTAAAAACACAGATCACAGATGATCTCTTGCATAGAAATGAGAAAACGCTCAGATAACACAAAATAAGCTTCATTTTTCTTTATTAAAAGTATTATTATTATTATTATCACATTGGTTACTATTACTATTATTATTATTATTATTATTATTATTATTATTATTATTATTATTATTATTAACTTTTGTATAGTAAATGTTTTTATACCAGTTTTAAAATGAGTTATTAATTTTAGACAATTTCTTGCCTAAAAACAGATCACAGATGATTTCTTGCATAGAAATTAGAAAACGCTCATATAACACACAAAATAAGCTTCATTTTTGCTTAGAAAACTAGCTTACTTTTATTACTATTATTACTTTTATTATTATTATTATTATTATTATTATTATTATTATTATTATTATTATTATTATTATTATTATTATTATTATTATTATTATTATTAAAAAATTATATTAAACAGACAGAAAACGTCGTATTCTGACACAAAAAAACGAATTACGTTATAGACTTGACGAGAGCGGCGTTTCTCGGACCCTTATAGGACTCTTATAGGGTCAAAATGTATCTGTTTGGATTAAAACAAATTATTTTTGTTGTCTCTCAGTCTGAATTGTTCATCAGTTCAAACAAAAACGGCTTATTTTAGACGATCTTTTGCTTTGAACAAGAAAACTTACATCGAACAGACTAAAAACGTATTAATCTGGCATAAAAGAGCAATTTATGTATCACTTTGAATAAAGTCAGCTAATCCTATTCGTTTCATTGCTTAAAATAGACAAAATTGTTAATAAATCTTACAAAAACGCTGTATTCTAGCACAAAATACTAATTACATTATAGTTTCGACGAGAATAGCTTATTTGGAATGATTCTATGCTTTCAATCGAGAAAATTTTTATTAAACAGATGCCAAACATCATGTTTTGTCCTATAAAGACATTTTATATTGCAGTTTGTATTAAAACAAAATATTTTCGTTGATTCTTTGTTAGAAGCAGCAAACCTAACATTAAAGAATCTGAAAACTTTGTATTCGGACACAAACCACCGAATTTTGCATCAGTTTAGACAAAAACGGTTGATTTTCGACAATATTTTCTTTGAACAAGAAAACTTATATCAAACTGACTAAAAACGTCTTATTTTAGCACAAAACAAAAGATTTGCGTTATAGTCTTAACGAGAGCTGTTAATTTCAAACGGTTCTATGCTTTGAAACGAGTAAACTTTCACTGAACAGAGAAAAAACATCTTATTTTGCCTTTTAAAAACGATTCATGCCACAGTTAGGATAAAAACCAATTATTTTCGTTAATTCATTGTTACAAACAAGAAACCTTACATCAAAGTAACTGAAATCCCCTTATTCAGGCACAGAAACGAGTAAACTTTTATAGGACAGATGCAAAATACCATATTACCACATAAATCGTTATTTTAAAGCAAAGTATTAGCTTTTGCACTTTTCAATTAAAGTTTGCTTACTTCGGAGTATGTAATCGTCCGAAATAATTTTTATTTGTCAAAACTATAACGTAATTTGTTTTTTGAGCTTGAATATAGAGTTTTCATTACGTTTTATAGTAGTTTACTCTACTCTAAGCATAGAATCAAACAGTGTAATCCGCTTTTGTTAAAACTGATACATAATTTGCTCTTATTTTCGAGAATAAGACGTTTTCATTATGTTTGATAAAATTTTTCTTGTTTATAGCAAGGAATCGTTTAAAATAAGCTGTATTTGCCTAAACTGAAACGTAATTCGATATTTGTGCATGGATACGAAGTTTTCAGTTTCTTTGACGTGAAATTTTTTGTTGCAAAAGGTAATAACTTGCTTTAAAACAACGCTTTATATGGTAATATGTGGTTTTGCATCTGCCCCATAAAAGTTCATTAGTTCGGAATCATAAAATCGTTTGAAATAAACAGTGCTGGTCAAAACTATAACGTAAATTATTTCTTTGAGACGAAATTTAAAGTTTTCATTAAGTTTTATACAAGTTTACTCTATTCTAAGTAAAGGAGTAATCAGGATAAATTGCTTTTATCTAGAGTAATATATAATTTGCAGTTTTCAGCCAGAATAAGACTGAATTAAGAATTAATCTTTTTAATGTAAGTTTTTGTATTCAAAACAAAGGATCGTCTAAAGCAAGCAGTTTTTGTCCAGACTGAAACGTAATTCGAATTTCTGTGCCTGAATAAGGGGTTTTCAGTTACTTTGATGTAAGGTTTCTTGTTTGTAACAATGAATTAACGAAAATAATTGGTTTTTATCCTAACTGTGGCATGAATCGTTTTTAAAAGACGAAATAAGATGTTTTTCCTCTGTTCAGAGAAAGTTTACTCGTTTCAAAGCATAGAACCGTTTGAAATTAACAGCTCTCGTTAAGGCTGTAACGCAGATCTTTTGTTTTGTGCTAAAATAAGACGTTTTTAGTCAGTTTGATATAAGTTTTCTTGTTCAAAGCAAAATATTGTCGAAAATCAACCGTTTTTGTCTAAACTGATACAAAATTCGGTGGTTTGTGTCCGAATACAAAGTTTTCAGATTCTTTAATGCTAGGTTTGCTGCTTCTAACAAAGAATCAACGAAAATATTTTGTTTTAATACAAACTGCAATATAAAATGTCTTTATAGGACAAAACATGATGTTTGGCATCTGTTTAATAAAAATTTACTCGTTTGGAAGCATAGAATCATTCCAAATAAGCTATTCTCGTCGAAACTATAATGTAATTAGTATTTTGTGCTAGAATACAGCGTTTTTGTTAGATTTATTAACAATTTTGTCTATTTTAAGCAATGAAACGAATAGGATTAGCTGCCTTTATCCAAAGTGATACATAAGTTGCTCTTTTATGCCAGATTAATACGTTTTTAGTCTGTTCGATGTAAGTTTTCTTGTTCAAAGCAAATGATCGTCTAAAATAAGCCGTTTTTGTTTGAACTGATGAACAATTTAGACTGAGAGTCAACAAAAATAATTTGTTTTAATCCAAACTGATACTTTTTGACCCTATAAGAGTCCTATAAGAGTCCGAGATACGCCGTTCTCGTCAAGTCTATAAGGTAATTCGTTTTTTTGTGTCAGAATACGACGTATTCTGTCTGTTTAATATAATTTTTTAATAATAATAATAATAATAATAATAATAACAATAATAATAATAATAATAATAATAATAATAATAAAATTAATAATAGTAATAAAAGTAAGCTTAGTTTTCTAAGCAAAAATGAAGCTTATTTTGTGTGTTATATGAGCGTTTTCTCATTTCTATGCAGGAAATCATCTGTGATCTGTGTTTTTAGGCAAGAAATTGTCTAAAATTAATAACTCATTTTAAAACTGGTATAAACACATTTACTATACAAAAGTTAATAATAATAATAATAATAATAATAATAATAATAATAATAATAGTAATAATAATAATAATAATTTTAATAAGGAAAAATGAAGCTTATTTTGTGTGTTACATGAGCGTTTTCTCATTTTTATGCAAAAGATCATGTGTGATCTGTGTTTTTAGGCAATCTAAGCAATTTTATAGATTTTAGGCAAGAAATTGTCTAAAATAAATCACTCATTTTAAAACTGGTATAAAAAAAACATTGACTATACAAAAGTTATAATCGGTTTTTAATAATAATAATAATAATAATAATAATTATATTAACAATAATAATAACAATAATAATAATAATAATAATAATAATAATAATAATAAAAATAATAATAATAGTAATAAAAGTAAGCTTAGTTTTCTAAGCAAAAATGAAGCTTATTTTGTGTTATCTGAGCGTTTTCTCATTTCTATGCAGATCATCTGTGATCTGGGTTTTTAGGCAAGAAATTGTCTAAAATTAATAACTCATTTTAAAACTGGTATAAAAACATTTACTATACAAAAGTTAAAATCGGTTTTTAATAATAATAATATTAATAATAATAATAATAATAATAATAATAATAATAATAATAATAGCAATAATATTAATAAAAATAATAATAATAGTAGTAATAAAAGTAAGCTTAGTTTTCTAAGCAAAAATGAAGCTTATTTTGTGTTATATGAGCGTTTTCTAATTTCTATGCAAAAGATAATGTGTGATCTGTGATTTTAGGCAATCTAAGCCATTTTATAGTTTTTAGGCAAGAAATTGGCTAGAATTAATCACTCATATTTTAAAACTGGTATAAAAACAATACTATACAAAAGTTATAATCGGTTTTTAATAATACCAATTATAATAATAATAATAATAATAATAATAATAATAATAATAATAATAATAATAATAATAATAACAACAATAATAATAATAATAATAATAACAATAATAATAATAGTAATAAAAGTAAGCTTAGTTTTCTAAGCAAAAATGAAGCTTATTTTGTGTGTTATATGAGTGTTTTCTCATTTCAATGCATGAAATCATCTGTGATCTGTGTTTTTAGGCAAGAAATTGTCTAAAATTAATAACTCATTTTAAAACTGGTATAAAAACATTTACTATACAAAAGTTAATAATAATAAAAATAATAATAATAATATTATTAACAATAATAATAATAATAATAATAATAATAGTAATAGAAAAGTAATAATAATAATAATACTTTTAATAAGAAAAAATAGAGCTTATTTTGTGTTACATGAGCGTTTTCTCATTTCTATGCAAAAGATCATGTGTGATCTGTGTTTTTAGGCAATCTAAGCCATTTTAAGGTTTTTAATATTTAACAAAAGTTTGCTTTAAAATAAAATGTTTGAAAAACTGAAATTAAACAAAATTAATTGTGTCTAACACTTTAGTAGAGGAAAAAGGAGGAGACATAAAAGTCACTAAAGTCTTAAATGTAATACAGTTTTCAATGTTTGAGACGAAGACAAAAATGCAGCATTTACTGTCACTTTAATTTTAGTAAAAATTTTAGTAAAAAGATAAAAATTGATAGGAGTAACTGTTTTCGAGATATAAGCAAGAAACCAAAAAACTGTTACCTTAATTAAGCGCTTGCATATAAGCAAATTTAGTACTAAAAACAACTCTAAAGTCTTTGGTGACTTTTATGTCTTCTCCTTTGTCCTCTACTAAAGTGTTAGACCCAATTAATTTAGTTTAATATCGGTTTTTCAAACATTTTATTTTAAAGCAAATTTTTGTTAAAAATTATTTATATCCAACTCTATAACTCGCTTATGGTTGGTCCTACAAAAAAATGCAATAACTATTTTGTAGGAAATTTTGTCAGCTTTAATTTTGAAAAAAAGTTAAAAATTGATAGGAGAAACTGTTTTCGAGATATAAGCAAGAAACCAAAAAACTGTTACCTTAATTAAGCGTTTGCATATATGCAAATTTAGTACTATTAGTAGTATTATTATTAATGTTACTGTTATTAATATGACGACTAAAGACGACTCTGAAACATTTAGTGACTTTTATGTCTTCTCCTTTTTCCTCTACTAGAGTGTTAGACACAATTAATTTAGTTTAATTTCAGTTTTTCAAGGATTTTATTTTAAAGCAAATTTTTGTTAAAGATTATTTATATCCAACTCTATAACTCTCTAATGGTAGGTCTTACAAAAGAAATGCAAATAACTATTTTGTAGGAAATTTTATCAGCTTTAATTTTAGTAAAAAGATAAAAATTGATAGAAGTAACTGTTTTCGAGATATAAGCAAGAAACTGTTACCTTAATTAAGCGCTTGCATATAAGCAAATTTAGTACTATTAGTATTATTATTATTAATGTTATTGTTATTAATATGACGACTAAAGACGACTCTGAAACCTTTAGTGACTTTAATGTCTTCTCCTTTTTCCTCTACTAAAGTGTTAGACACAATTAATTTAGTTTAATTTTAGTTTTTCAAACATTTTATTTTAAAGCAAGTTTTTGTTAAATATTATTTATATCCACCTCTATAACTCGCTTATGGTTGGTCCTACAAGAAAAATGAAAATAACTATTTTTTAGGAAATTTTATCAGCTTTAATCTTGAAAGAAAGATAAAAATTGATAGGAGTAACTGTTTTCGAGATATAAGCAAAAAACCAATAAGAAAACTAACTGTTACTGAACAAAAATTTAATTCAGTTTTCAATGTTTGAGATGAAGACAAAAATGCACCATTTAAAATCGACTCTGAAGACTTCAGTGACTTTTATGTCACCTCCTTTTTCTTCTAATAAAGTATTGGACTCATTAAATTAAGTGTATTTTAAATCACAAGACATTTTCTGTTAAAGCACTTTTTTTTTAAATATTAATTATTTTCAAACTTATATCTCGCTTATGGTTAGTCCTAGATAAAAAATGCAAATTACTATTTTGTAGGAAATTTTATCAGCTTTAATTTTAGTAAAAAGATAAAAATTGATAGGAGTAACTGTTTTCGAGATATAAGCAAGAAACTAAAAAACTGTCACCTTAATTAAGCGTTTGCATACAAGCAAATTTAGTACTATCAGTATTATTATTATTAAGGTTATTGTTATTAGTATGACGATTAAAGACAACTCTGAAACCTTTAGTGACTTTTATGTCTTCTCCTTTTTCCTCTACTAAAGTGTTAAACACAATTAATTTAGTTTAATTTCAGTATTTCAAACATTTTATTTTAAAGCAAATTTTTGTTAAATATTATTAATATCCATCTTTATAACTCGCTTATACTTGGTCCTACAAGAAAAATGCAAATAACTATTTTGTTGGAAATTTTATCAGCTTTAATTTTAGTAAAAAGATAAAAATTGATAGGAGTAACTGTTTTCGAGATATAAGCAAGAAACCAAAAAACTGTCACCTTAATTAAGCGTTTGCATACAAGCAAATTTAGTACTATTAGTATTATTATTATTAATGTTATTGTTATTAGTATGACGATTAAAGACAACTCTAAAACCTTTAGTGACTTTTATGTCTTCTCCTTTTTCCTCTACTAAAGTGTTAAACACAATTAATTTAGTTTAATTTCAGTATTTCAAACATTTTATTTTAAAGCAAATTTTTGTTAAATATTATTTATATCCATCTTTATAA
>NC_087397.1:15757500-15862500 GCF_031307605.1 Tribolium castaneum
AAAATAAAATGCTTGAAAAACCGGAATTAAACTAAATTAATTGTGTCTAACACTTTAGAAGAGGAAAAAGGAGAAGACATAAAAGTCACTAAAGGTTTCAGAGCCGTCTTTAGTCGTCATATTAATAACAATAACATTAATAATAATAATACTAATAGTACTAAATTTGCTTATATGCACACGCTTAATTAAGGTAACAGTTTTTTGGTTTCTTGCTTATATCTCGAAAACAGTTACTCCTATCAATTTTTATCTCTTTTTCAAAATTAAAGCTGATAAAATTTCCCACAAAATAGTTATTTGCATTTCTTTTGTAAAACTAACCATAAGCGAGTTATAGAGTTGGATATAAATAATCTTTAACAAAAATTTGCTTTAAAATAAAATGCATGAAAAACTGAAATTAAACTAAATTAATTGTGTCTAACACTTTAGTAGAGGAAAAAGGAGGAGATATAAAAGTCACTAAAGTCTTCAAAATCGTCTTTAGTCGTCATATTAATAACAATAACATTGATAATAATAATACTAATAGTACTAAATTTGCTTATATGCAAACGCTTAATTAAAGTAACAGTTTTTTGGTTTCTTGCTTATATCTCGAAAACAGTTACTCCTATCAATTTTTATCTTTTTACTAAAATTAAGGCTGATAAAATTTCCTACAAAATAGTTATTTGCATTTTTCATGTAGGACTAACCATAAGCGAGATATAAGTTTGAAAATAATTACAATTTAAAAAAAAGTGCTTCAACAGAAAATGTCTTGTGATTTAAAATACACTTAATTTATTGGGTCCAATAATCTATTTGAAGAAAAAAAAGGTGACAGAAAGGTCACTGAAGCCTTTAGAGTCGTTTGTAAATGCTGCATTTTCGTCTTAGACTCAAACATTGAAAACTGAATTACATTTAAGACTTTAGTGACTTTTATGTCTCCTCCTTTTTCCTCTACTAAAGTGTTAGACACAATTAATTTAGTTTAATTTTAGTTTTTCAAACATTTTATTTTAAAGCAAATTTTTGTTATATATTAAAAACTATAAAATGGCTTATATTGCCTAAAAACACAGATCACACATGATCTTTTGCATAGAAATGAGAAAACGCTCATGTAACACACAAAATAAGCTCCATTTTTCCTTATTAAAAGTATTATTATTATTATTACTTTTGTTACTATTACTATTATTATTATTATTATTATTATTATTGTTAATATTATTATTATTATTATTATTATTAACTTTTGTATAGTAAATATTTTTATACCAGTTTTAAAATGAGTTATTAATTTTAGACAATTTCTTGCCTAAAAACACAGATCACAGATGATTTCTTGCATAGAAATGAGAAAACACTCATATAACACACAAAAATAACTTCATTTTTGCTTAGAAAACTAAGCTTACTTTTATTACTACTATTATTATTATTTTTATTATTATTATTATTATTACTATTATTTTTATTATTATTATTACTATTATTATTATTATTATTACTATTATTATTATTATTATTATTATTATTATTATTATTAATATTATTATTAAAAACCGATTATAACTTTTGTATAGTATTGTTTTTATACCAGTTTTAAAATGAGTGATTAATTTCAGCCAATTTCTTGCCTAAAAACTATAAAATGGCTTAGATTGCCTAAAAACACAGATCACAGATGATCTCTTGAATAGAAATGAGAAGACGCTCATATAACACAAAATAAGCTTTATTTTTGCTTAGAAAACTAAGCTTACTTTTATTACTACTATTATTATTATTATTTTTATTATTATTATTATTATTACTATTATTTTTATTATTATTATTAATATTATTATTATTAAAAACCGATTATAACTTTTGTATAGTAAATGTTTTTATACCAGTTTTAAAATGAGTTATTAATTTTATTCAATTTCTTGCCTAAAAACACATCACAGATAATCTCTTGCATAGAAATGAGAAAACGCTCATATAACACACAAAATAAGCTTCATTTTTGCTTAGAAAACTAAGCTTACTTTTATTACTATTATTATTATTTTTATTACTATTATTATTATTATTATTATTATTAATATTATTATTATTATTACTAATATTATTATTATTATTATTATTATTATTATTATTATTATTATTATTATTATTATTATTATTATTATTATTATTATTATTATTATCATTATTAACTTTTGCATAGTAAATGTTTTTATACCAGTTTTAAAATGTTATTAATTTTAGATGATTTCTTGCATAGAAATGAGAAAACGCTCATATAACACACAAAATAAGCTTCATTTTTGCTTAGAAAACTAAGCTTACTTTTATTACTATTATTATTTTTATTATTATTATTATTATTATTATTATTACTATTATTATTATTATTATTATTATTATTGTTATTATTATTATTATTATTAAAAACTTATATTAAACAGACAGAAAACGTCGTATTCTGACACAAAAAAACGAATTACGTTATAGACTTGACGAGAACGGCGTATCTCGGACTCTTATAGGACTCTTATAGGGTCAAAAAGTATCAGTTAGGATTAAAACAAATTATTTTTGTTGACTCTCAGGCTGAATTGTTCATCAGTTCAAACAAAAACGGCTTATTTTAGACGATCTTTTGCTTTGAACAAGAAAACTTACATCGAACAGACTAAAAACGTTTTAATCTGGCATAAAAGAGCAATTTATGTATCACTTTAGATAAAGGCAGCTAATCCTATTCGTTTCATTGCTTAAAATAGACAAAATTGTTAATAAATCTAACAAAAACGCTGTATTCTAGCACCAAGTACTAATTACATTATAGTTTCGACGAGAATAGCTTATTTGGAATGATTCTATGTTTTCAAACGAGTAAATTTTTATTAAACAGATGCCAAACATCATGTTTTGTTCTGTAAAGACATTTTATATTGCAGTTTGTATTAAAACAAAATATTTTCGTTGATCCTTTGTTAGAAGCAGCAAACCTAACATTTAAGAATCTGAAAACTTTGTATTCGGACACAAACTACCGAATTTTGTATCAGTTTAGACAAAAATGGTTGATTTTCGACAATATTTTGCTTTGAACAAGAAAACTTTTATCAAACTAACTAAAATCGTCTTGTTTTAGCACAAAACAAAAGATTTGCTTTATAATCTTAACGAGAGCTGTTAATTTCAAACGGTTCTATGCTTTGAAACGAGTAAACTTTCACTGAACAGAGGAAAAACATCTTATTTCGCCTTTTAAAAACGATTCATGCCACAGTTTGGATAAAAACCAATTATTTTCGTTAATTCATTGTTACAAACAAGAAATCTTACATCAAAGTAACTGAAAACCCCTTATTCAGGCACAGAAATCCGAATTACGTTTCAGTCTGAACAAAAACTGCTTACTTTAGACGATCCTTTGTTTTGAATACAAAAACTTACATTAAAAAGATTAAAAACGTCTTATTCTGGCTGAAAACTGCAAATTATATATTACTCTAGATAAAAGCAATTTATCCTGATTACTGATTACTCCTTTACTTAGAATAGAGTAAACTTGTATAAAACTTAATGAAAACTTTAAATTTCGTCTCAAAGAAATAAATTACGTTATAGTTTTGACCAGCACTGTATATTTCAAACGATTTTATGATTCGAAACTAATGAACTTTTATGGGGCAGATGCAAAACCACATATTACCATATAAAGCGTTTTAAAGCAAATTATTACCTTTTGCAACAAGAAATTTCACGTCAAAGAAACTGAAAACTTCGTATCCATGCACAAATATCGAATTACGTATCAGTTTAGGCAAATACAGCATATTTTAAACGATTCCTTGCTATAAACAAAAAAAATTTTATCAAACATATTGAAAACGTCTTATTCTCGAAAATAAGAGCAAATTATGTATCAGCTTTAACAAAAGCGGATTACTCTGTTTGATTCTATGCTTAGAGTAGAGTAAACTACTATAAAACGTAATGAAAACTCTATATTCAAGCTCAAAAGAACAAATTACGTTATAGTTTTGACAAAAAAAAATTATTTCGGACGATTACATACTTCGAAGTAAGCAAACTTTAATTGAACAAGTGCAAAAGCTAATACTTTGCTTTAAAATAACGATTTATGTGGTAATATGGTATTTTGCATCTGTCCTATAAAAGTTTACTCGTTTCGCTCCATTGAATCATTCGAAATAAATTATTTTGACACAACAACGAAAATAATTTGTTTTTGTTTAAACTGTAACATGTCGTTTTAATAAAACGAACTAAGACGTTTGGCATCTGTTTAGTGAAAGTTTTCTCGTTTGGGGGCATAAAATCGTTTGAAATTAACAGTTCTGGTCAAAACTATAACGTAAATTATTTCTTTGAGACGAAATTTAAAGTTTTCATTAAGTTTTATACAAGTTTGCTCTATTCTAAGCAAAGGAGTAATCAGGATTAACTGCTTTTATCCAAAGTAATACATAATTTGCAGTTTTGAGCCAGAATAAGACGTTTTTAATCTTTTTAATGTAAGTTTTTGTATTCAAAACAAAGGATCGTCTAAAGTAAGCAGTTTTTGTCCAGACTGAAACGTAATTCGAATTTCTGTGCCTGAATAAGGGGTTTTCAGTTACTTTGATGTAAGGTTTCTTGTTTGTAACAATGAATTAACGAAAATAATTGGTTTTTATCCTAACTTTGGTATGAATCGTTTTTAAAAGGCGAAATAAGATGTTTTTCCTCTGTTCAGTGAAAGTTTACTCGTTTCAAAGCATAGAACCGTTTGAAATTAACAGCTCTCGTTAAGACTTGTTACGTTTGGAAAATCCACCCTGACTTAGAAGGGCGGGTCAGGGTGTAATTTTAATGCCCTTAACGGCGTCAGAGTGAACGGCTGACGTCGGAGCGTCAATGTTCCTGTTCCTTCTGTGATGTCCGCTTTTTTGTCAACCTTACAAAGAAATGTTTTTTTTCTTCCTTATATGTGGCTCGGTGCGTCCCGCATTCAGTTGTGGGCAAACTTGAATGTCGCAGCCTTTTAGTGCCCACTGTCCTGAAAATGTTTCTGGTTAAAACCGTAGGTTGGTACCTTGATAACTTAGTTGGGAAAATCGTCGGAAATGCTATCCGTTAGGGCCGGATAGCCTCCTTATTTCCTTTTGCCTGCCCTAGGGGTTCCCATGTGGGCTATGGGGGCCTTAGTTTAATTGCCCATGTCATTGTTTACATTTTCTTATCTGTTTTGAATTTGAATCTAACCTGTAATTGTCAATCTTAGTTACCTTTCTAAACTCCCTAGTTTTCCTCTTATCTTCTGTTTAGCGCGTAAATTTTAAATTTTCGTTTCCGTTTCACTTTTTTTCTGAGTCTCGTTCTTTAAAACTCCGAACGGAAATCGTTCTAGCACTTTTGTCCTAGCTCCGTTGTGGGAGTCATCTCGAGTGATCAGATTTTAGATCATCTCACATTATTGTGGAGATTTGCGGTCATCGAGTGTGAAAATTTAAGTATCGTATGGAGTGATTCGTTGTGAGTGCAGCTTCACTAAGATTTTCGTGGTAAATGCTCGCACCATCGCCGTAGCCGAATAGTCGGATTCGCAGGACAAAATTCTTTTGCTAACACGAGGAAGCCGCCCAACATCAAAGGCTTCAAATTGGGGGGAGTAAAACCTTCGAGGGGACCTAACATCCCATCATCTCTCGTTCCGGACGTGGTCCTTCGCCGTTATCACCAAACCCGCCATCTGCGAGGTCAACAGCTACCTCTGAGGGAGCCCCTCATCGAAAAGACGGTCAGGCAAGCCTTTGTTAATTACGGACGCGCCGGAACCCCCTAACCTCGAGCCTTTTTGCTGTCTCGTGTGTTCTCTTTCTTCCAATTTTTTTTGTTTGATCGCCTCACGATCCAAGGTAATATTGCTGATCTCATTTTGTAATTTAATATATATAATTTCGTTGTAAATCGTCTCCGGACATATCGGTTGGTAGATTCGGTTATTAATTTTGCGCTTATCGATATCAGTCACAAAACATAGATCTATGAGTTTGCGGCCGACAAAGAATAATATTCCGAGCACGTGATCGGTATAAGAGAATCACTTTTCTCCTGTCTACTTGTCCAGCGTAGATAGAATAGTATTTTTTTATTTCTTTAATAATTTTTTAATTTCCTACATTTTTTAAATCTTTGTTATATAATATTTTAATCCATTAAAATTTAATTTCGGGGAAACCCCTTTTTCTTTCCTTTCTTTTTTTCCCTCTAGTTGGGGTTATACAACTAGTGGCGCCCAATAACTTCGGTTTATAGTTCTTTGTGATCACCCACGCCCAACACCCAGAGCCGGCTGGCACCAACTTGTGTTACTTAGGTAACATATTTTTGGTTCCCCGAATGACTCGGTACGCAGCAGCTCAGACAATTTCCTCCGCAACGAGCTCAATGTTTCTGCCCTAACATCGGAAAAACCCCTTACTAATAGCTCATATCTTAATTCATCACGACCTAACCGATGTGGATCCATCTTTTAACAGTAATAACGACCAGAACGGCCAACCCGAATATTTCTAACTCAACGACAAATTCCCACACAATTCAGAAAACGTGGCCCCACGTTGGGCGCCAAAATATGTTACCTAAGTAACACAAGTTGGTGCCAGCCGGCTCTGGGTGTTGGGCGTGGGTGATCACAAAGAACTATAAACCGAAGTTATTGGGCGCCACTAGTTGTATAACCCCAACTAGAGGGAAAAAAAGAAAGGAAAGAAAAAGGGGTTTCCCCGAAATTAAATTTTAATGGATTAAAATATTATATAACAAAGATTTAAAAAAATGTAGGAAATTAAAAAATTATTAAAGAAATAAAAAAATACTATTCTATCTACGCTGGACAAGTAGACAGGAGAAAAGTGATTCTCTTATACCGATCACGTGCTCGGAATATTATTCTTTGTCGGCCGCAAACTCATAGATCTATGTTTTGTGACTGATATCGATAAGCGCAAAATTAATAACCGAATCTACCAACCGATATGTCCAGAGACGATTTACAACGAAATTATATATATTAAATTACAAAATGAGATCAGCAATATTACCTTTGATCGTGAGGCGATCAAACAAAAAAAATTGGAAGAAAGAGAACACACGAGACAGCAAAAAGGCTCGAGGTTAGGGGGTTCCGGCGCGTCCGTAATTAACAAAGGCTTGCCTGACCGTCTTTTCGATGAGGGGCTCCCTCAGAGGTAGCTGTTGACCTCGCAGATGGCGGGTTTGGTGATAACGGCGAAGGACCACGTCCGGAACGAGAGATGATGGGATGTTAGGTCCCCTCGAAGGTTTTACTCCCCCCAATTTGAAGCCTTTGATGTTGGGCGGCTTCCTCGTGTTAGCAAAAGAATTTTGTCCTGCGAATCCGACTATTCGGCTACGGCGATGGTGCGAGCATTTACCACGAAAATCTTAGTGAAGCTGCACTCACAACGAATCACTCCATACGATACTTAAATTTTCACACTCGATGACCGCAAATCTCCACAATAATGTGAGATGATCTAAAATCTGATCACTCGAGATGACTCCCACAACGGAGCTAGGACAAAAGTGCTAGAACGATTTCCGTTCGGAGTTTTAAAGAACGAGACTCAGAAAAAAAGTGAAACGGAAACGAAAATTTAAAATTTACGCGCTAAACAGAAGATAAGAGGAAAACTAGGGAGTTTAGAAAGGTAACTAAGATTGACAATTACAGGTTAGATTCAAATTCAAAACAGATAAGAAAATGTAAACAATGACATGGGCAATTAAACTAAGGCCCCCATAGCCCACATGGGAACCCCTAGGGCAGGCAAAAGGTAATAAGGAGGCTATCCGGCCCTAACGGATAGCACTTCCGACGATTTTCCCAACTAAGTTATCAAGGTACCAACCTACGGTTTTAACCAGAAACATTTTCAGGACAGTGGGCACTAAAAGGCTGCGACATTCAAGTTTGCCCACAACTGAATGCGGGACGCACCGAGCCACATATAAGGAAGAAAAAAAACATTTCTTTGTAAGGTTGACAAAAAAGCGGACATCACAGAAGGAACAGGAACATTGACGCTCCGACGTCAGCCGTTCACTCTGACGCCGTTAAGGGCATTAAAATTACACCCTGACCCGCCCTTCTAAGTCAGGGTGGATTTTCCAAACGTAACAGACTATAACGCAAATCTTTTGTTTTGTGCTAAAATAAGACGTTTTTAGTCAGTTTGATATAAGTTTTCTTGTTCAAAGCAAAATATTGTCGAAAATCAACCGATTTTGTCTAAACTGATACAAAATTCGGTAGTTTGTGTCCGAATACAAAGTTTTCAGATTCTTTAATGTTAGGTTTGCTGCTTCGAACAAAGAATCAACGAAAATATTTTGTTTTAATACAAACTGCAATATAAAATGTCTTTATAGGACAAAACATGATGTTTGGCATCTGTTTAATAAAAATTTACTCGTTTGGAAGCATAGAATCATTCCAAATAAGTTATTCTCGTCGAAACTATAATGTAATTAGTATTTTGTGCTAGAATACAGCGTTTTTGTTAGATTTATTAACAATTTTGTCTATTTTGAGCAATGAAACGAATAGGATTAGCTGCCTTTATCCAAAGTGATACATAAATTGCTCTTTTATGCCAGATTAATACGTTTTTAGTCTGTTCGATATAAGTTTTCTTGTTCAAAGCAAAAGATCGTCTAAAATAAGCCGTTTTTGTTTGAACTGATAAACAATTCAGACTGAGAGTCAACAAAAATAATTTGTTTTAATTCAAACTGATACTTTTTACCCTATAAGAGTCCTATAAGAGTCCGAGATACGCCGTTCTCGTCAAGTCTATAACGTAATTCGTTTTTTTGTGTCAGAATACGACGTTTTCTGTCTGTTTAATATAATTTTTTAATAATAATAATAATAATAATAATAATAATAATAACAATAATAATAATAATAATAGTAATAGTAACAAAAGTAATAATAATGTTAATACTTTTAATAAGGAAAAATGAAGCTTATTTTGTGTGTTACATGAGCGTTTTCTCATTTCTATGCAAAAGATCATGTGTGATCTGTGTTTTTAGGCAATCTAAGCCATTTTATAGTTTTTAGGCAAGAAAGTGTCTAAAATAAATCACTCATTTTAAAACTGGTATAAAAACATTTACTACACAAAAGTTATAATCGGTTTTTAATAATAATAATAATAATAATATATAATATAAACAATAATAATAATAATAATAATAGTAATAATAATAATAATAATAATAATAATAATAGTAAATAATAATAATAATAATACTTATAATAATGAATTTCTTTCTAAATTAAAGCTTAGTTTTTCTAAGCAAAAATGAAGCTTATTTTGTGTTATCTGAGCCTTTTCTCATTTCTATGCAAGAGATCATCTGTGATCTGTGTTTTTAGGCAAGAAATTGTCTAAAATTAATAACTCATTTTAAAACTGGTATAAAAACATTTACTATACAAAAGTTATAATCGGTTTTTAATAATAATAATAATAATAATAATAATAATAATAATAATAATAATAATAGTAATAATAATAATAAAAATAATAGTAATAATAATAATAATAAAAATAATAATAATAGTAGTAATAAATGTAAGCTTACTTTTCTAAGCACAAATGAAGCTTATTTTGTGTTATATGAGCGTTTTCTCATTTCTATGCAAGAGATCATCTGTGATCTGTGTTTTTAGGCAAGAAATTGTCTAAAATTAATAACTCATTTTAAAACTGGTATAAAAACATTTACTATAGAAAAGTTATAATCGGTTTTTAATAATAATAATAATAATAATAATAATAATAATAATAAGAGTAATAATAATAATAAAAATAATAGTAATAATAATAATAATAATAATAATAATAATAATAATAATAATAATAATAATAGTAGTAATAAAAGTAAGCTTAGTTTTCTAAGCAAAAATGAAGCTTATTTTGTGTTAGATGAGCGTTTTCTCATTTCTATGCAAAAGATCATGTGTGATCTGTGTTTTTAGGCAATCTAAGCCATTTTATAGTTTTTAATATTTAACAAAAAATTGCTTTAAAATAAAATGTTTGAAAAACTGAAATTAAACTAAATTAATTGTGTCTAACACTTTAGTAAAAGAAAAAGGAGGAGACATAAAAGTCACTAAAGTCTTAGAGTTGTCTTTAGTCGTCATATTAATAACAATAACATTTATAATAACAATACTAGTAGTACTAAATTTGCTTATATGGAAGCGCTTAATTAAGGTTACAGTTTTTTTGTTTTTTGCTTATATCTCGAAAACAGTTACTTCTATCAATTTTTAACTTTTCACCAAAATTAAAGGTGATAAAATTTCCTATAAAATAGTTATTTGCATTTTTCATGTAGAACTAACCATAAGCGAGATATAAGTTTGAAAATAATTAATAATTAATAATTAAAAAAAAATGTGTTTTAACAGAAAATGTCTTGTGATTTAAAATACACTTAATTTATTGGGTCCAATACTTAATTAGAAGAAAAAGGAGGTGACAGTAAATGCTGCATTTTCGTCTTCGTCTCAAACATTGAAAACTGAATTACATTTTTGTTCAGTAACAGTTACAGTTTTCTTATTGATTTTTTGCTTATATCTCGAAAACAGTTACTCCTATCAAATTTTATCATTCTTCCAAAATTAAAGTTGAAAAAATTTCTAACAAAATAGTTATTTACATTTTTCTTGTAGGACCAAGCATAAACGAGTTATAGAGTTGGATATAAATAATATTTAACAAAAATTTGCTTTAAAATAAAATGCTTGAAAAACCGGAATTAAACTAAATTAATTGTGTCTAACACTTTAGTAGAGGAAAAAGGAGAAGACATAAAAGTCACTAAATGTTTCAGAGTCGTCTTTAGTCGTCATATTAACAACAATAACATTAATAATAATAATACTAATAGTACTAAATTTGCTTATATGCAAACGCTTAATTATGGTAACAGTTTTTTGGTTTCTTGCTTATATCTCGAAAACAGTTACTCCTATCAATTTTTATCTCTTTTTCAAAATTAAAGCTGATAAAATTTCCTACAAAATAGTTATTTGCATTTTTTTGTAGGACCAACCATAAGCGAGTTAGAAAGTTGGATTTAAATAATCTTTAACAAAAATTTGCTTTAAAATAAAATGTTTGAAAAACCGATATTAAACCAAATTAATTGGGTCTAACACTTTAGTAGAGGAAAAAGGAGAAGACATAAAAGTCACCAAAGTCTTCAGAGTTGTTTTTAGTACTAAATTTGCTTATATGCAAGCGCTTAATTAAGGTAACAGTTTTTTGGTTTCTTGCTTATATCTCGAAAACAGTTACTCCTATTAATTTTTATCTTTTTACTAAAATTAAAGCTGATAAAGTTTCCTACAAAATAGTAATTTGCATTTTTCATGTAGGACTAACCATAAGCGAGATGTAAGTTTGAAAATAATTAATATTTAAAAAAAAAGTGCTTTAACAGAAAATGTCTTGTGATTTAAAATACTCTTAATTTAATAGGTCCAATACTTTATTAGAAGAAAAAGGAGGTGACATAAAAGTCACTGAAGTCTTCAGAGTCGATTTTAAATGCTGCATTTTGGTCTTTGTCTCAAACATTGAAAACTGAATTACATTTTTGTTCAGTAACAGTTACAGATTTCTTATTGGTTTTTTGCTTATATCTCGAAAACAGTTACTCCTATCAATTTTTATCTTTTTTTCAAAATTCAAGCTGATAAAATTTCCTACAAAATAGTTATTTGCATTTTTCTTGTAGGACCAACCATAAGCGAGTTATAGAGTTGGATATAAATAATCTTTAACAAAAATTTGCTTTAAAATAAAATGTTTGAAAAACCGAAATTAAACTAAATTAATTGGGTCTAACACTTTAGTAGAGGAAAAAGGAGGAGACGTAAAAGTCACCAAAGTCTTCAAAGTCGTTTTTAATCGTCATATTAATAACAATAACATTAATAATAATAATACTAATAGTACTAAATTTGCTTATATGCAAGCGCTTTATTAAGGTAACAGTTTTTTGGCTTCTTGCTTATATCTCGAAAACAGTTACTCCTATCAATTTTTATCTCTTTTTCAAAATTAAAGCTGATAAAACTTCTTACAAAATAGTTATTTGCATTTTTTTGTAGGACCAACCATAAGCGAGTTATAGAGTTGGATATAAATAATCTTTAACAAAAATTTTCTTTAAAATAAAATGTTTGAAAAACCGATATTAAACCAAATTAATTGGGTCTAACACTTTAGTAGAGGAAAAAGGAGAAGACATAAAAATCACCAAAGTTTTCAGAGTGGTTTTTAGTACTAAATTTGCTTATATGCAAGCGCTTAATTAAGGTAACAGTTTTTTGGTTTCTTGCTTATATCTCGAAAACAGTTACTTCTATTAATTTTTATCTTTTTACTAAAATTAAAGCTGATAAAATTTTCTACAAAATAGTAGTTTGCATTTTTTATGTAGGACTAACCATAAGCGAGATGTAAGTTTGAAAATAATTAATATTTAAAAAAAAAGTGCTTTAACAGAAAATGTCTTGTGATTTAAAATACACTTAATTTAATGGGTCCAATACTTTATTAGAAGAAAAAGGAGGTGACATAAAAGTCACTGAAGTCTTCAGAGTCGATTTTAAATACTGCATTTTCGTCTTTGTCTCAAACATTGAAAACTGAATTACATTTTTGTTCAGTAACAGTTACAGTTTTCTTATTGGTTTTTTGCTTATATCTCGAAAACAGTTACTCCTATCAATTTTTATCTTTTTTTCAAAATTCAAGCTGATAAAATTTCCTACAAAATAGTTATTTGCATTTTTCTTGTAGGATCAACCATAAGCGAGTTATAGAGTTGGATATAAATAATCTTTAACAAAAATTTGCCTTAAAATAAAATGTTTGAAAACCGAAATTAAACAAAATTAATTAAGACTAACACTTTAGTAGAGGAAAAAGGAGAAGACATAAAAGTCACCAAAGTCTTGAGAGTCGTTTTTAGTCGTCATATTAATAACAATAACATTAATAATAATAATACTAATATTACTAAATTTGCTTATATGCAAGCGCTTAATTAAGGTAACAGTTTCTTGCTTATATTTCGAAAACAGTTACTCCTATCAATTTTTATCTTTTTACTAAAATTAAAGCTGATAAAATTTTCTACAAAATAGTTATTTGCATTTTTTATGTAGGACTAACCATAAGCGAGATATAAGTTTGAAAATAATTAATATTTAAAAAAAAAGTGCTTTAACAGAAAATGTCTTGTGATTTAAAATACACTTAATTTATTGGGTCCAATACTTTATTAGAAGAAAAAGGAGGTGACATAAAAGTCACTGAAGTCTTCAGAGTCGTTTTTAAATGATGCATTTTCGTCTTCGTCTCAAACATTGAAAACTGAATTACATTTTTGTTCAGTAACTGTTACAGTTTTCACTTTGGTTTTTTGCTTATATCCCGAAAACAGTTACTCCTATAAATTTTTATCTTTCCTTAAAAATTAAAGCTGATAAAATTTCTTACAAAATAGTTTTTAGCATTTTTTTTGTAGGACCAACCATAAGCGAGTTATAGATTTGGATATAAATAATCTTTAACAAAAATTTGCTTTAAAATAAAATGTTTGAAAAAAAGAAATTAAACTAAATTAATTGGATCTAACACTTTAGTAGAGGAAAATGGAGGAGACATAAAAGTCACTAAAGGTTTCAGAGTCGTCTTTAATCGTCATACTAATAACAATAACATTAATAATAATAATACTAATAGTACTAAATTTGCTTGTATGCAAACGCTTAATTAAGGTGACAGTTTTTTGGTTTCTTGCTTATATCTCGAAAACAGTTACTTTTATCAATTTTTATCATTTTACTAAAATTAAAGCTGATAAAATTTCCTACAAAATAGTTATTTGCATTTTTCTTGTAGAACCAAGTATAAGCGAGTTATAAAGATGGATATAAATAATATTTAACAAAAATTTGCTTTAAAATAAAATGTTTGAAATACTGAAATTAAACTAAATTAATTGTGTCTAACACTTTAGTAGAGGAAAAAGGAGAAGACATAAAAGTCACTAAAGGTTTCAGAGTCGTCTTTAATCGTCATACTAATAACAATAACATTAATAATAATAATACTAATAGTACTAAATTTGCTTGTATGCAAACGCTTAATTAAGGTGACAGTTTTTTGGTTTCTTGCTTATATCTCGAAAACAGTTACTCCTATCAATTTTTATCTTTTTACTAAAATTAAAGCTGATAAAATTTCCTACAAAATAGTTATTTGCATTTTTCTTGTAGAACCAAGTATAAGCGAGTTATAAAGATGGATATAAATAATATTTAACAAAAATTTGCTTTAAAATAAAATGTTTGAAATACTGAAATTAAACTAAATTAATTGTGTCTAACACTTTAGTAGAGGAAAAAGGAGAAGACATAAAAGTCACTAAAAGTTTCAGAGTCGTCTTTAATCGTCATACTAATAACAATAACCTTAATAATAATAATACTAATAGTACTAAATTTGCTTGTATGCAAACGCTTAATTAAGGTGACAGTTTTTTGGTTTCTTGCTTATATCTCGAAAACAGTTACTCCTATCAATTTTTATCTTTTTACTAAAATTAAAGCTGATAAAATTTTCTACAAAATAGTTTTTTGCATTTTTCATGTAGGACTAATCATAAGCGAGATATAAGTTTGAAAATAATCAATATTTAAAAAAAAAGTGCTTTAACAAAAAATGTCTTGTGATTTAAAATACACTTAATTTATTGGGTCCAATACTTTATTAGAAGAAAAAGGAGGTGACTTAAAAGTCACTGAAGTCTTCAGAGTCGTTTTAATATGCTGCATTTTCGTCTACGTCTCAAACATTGAAAACTGAATTACATTTTTGTTCAGTAACTGTTGCAGTTTTCACTTTGGTTTTTTGCTTATATCTCGAAAACAGTTACTCCTATAAATTTTTATCTTTCTTTTAAAATTAAAGCTGATAAAATTTCCTACAAAATTGTTATTTGCATTTTTCTTGTAGGACCAAGCATAAACGAGTTATAGAGTTGGATATAAATAATATTTAACAAAAATTTGCTTTAAAATAAAATGCTTGAAAAACCGATATTAAACTAAATTAATTGGGTCTAACACTTTAGTAGAGGAAAAAGGAGAAAATATAAAAGTTACCAAAGTCTTCAGAGTTGTTTTTAGTACTAAATTTGCTTATATGCAAGCGCTTAATTAAGGTAACAGTTTTTTGGTTTCTTGCTTATATCTCGAAAACAGTTACTCCTATCAATTTATATCTTTTTACTAAAATTAAAGGTGATAAAATTTCCTACAAAATAGTAATTTGCATTTTTTATGTAGGACTAACCATAAGCGAAAAATAAGTTTGATAATAATTAATATTTAAAAAAAAAGTGCTTTAACAGGAAATGTCTTGTGATTTAAAATACACTTAATTTAATGGGTCCAATACTTTATTAGAAGAAAAAGGAGGTGACATAAAAGTCACTGAAGTCTTCAGAGTCGATTTTAAATGCTGCATTTTCGTCTTCGTCTCAAAAATCGAAAACTGAATTACATTTTTGTTCAGTAACAGTTACAGTTTTCTTATTGGTTTTTTGCTTATATCTCGAAAACAGTTACTCCTATCAATTTTTATCTTTTTTTTAGGATTAAAGCTGATTAAATTTCCTACAAAATAGTTACTTGCATTTTTCTTGTAGGACCAACCATAAGCGAGTTATAGAGTTGGATATAAATAATCTTTAACAAAAATTTGCTTTAAAATAAAATGTTTGAAAAACCGAAATTAAACTAAATTAATTAAGACTAACACTTTAGTGGAGGAAAAAGGGGAAGACATAAAAGTCTCCAAAGTCTTGAGAGTCGTTTTTAGTCGTCATATTAATATCAATAACATTAATAATAATAATACTAATAGTACTAAATTTGCTTATATGCAAGCGCTTAATTAAGGTAACAGTTTCTTGCTTATATCTCGAAAACAGTTACTCCTATCAATTTTTATCTTTTTACTAAAATTAAAGCTGATAAAATTTCCTACAAAATAGTTATTTGCATTTTTCATGTAGGACTAACCATAAGCGAGATATAAGTTTGAAAATAATTAATATTTAAAAAAAAGTTCTTTAACAGAAAATGTCTTGTTATTTATAATACACTTAATTTAATGGGTTCAATACTTTATTAGAAGAAAAAGGAGGTGACATAAAAGTCACTGAAGTCTTCAGAGTCGGTTTTAAATGCTGCATTTTCGTCTTCGTCTCAAACATTAAAAACTGAATTACATTTTTGTTCAGTAAAAGTTACAGTTTTCTTATTGGTTTTTTGCTTATATCTCGAAAACTGTTACTCCTATCCATTTTTATCTGTCTCTCAAAATTAAAGCAGATAAAATTTCCTACAAAATCGTTATTTGCATTTTTCTTGTAGGACCAAACATAAGCGAGTTATAGAGTTGGATATAAATAATCTTTAACAAAAATTAGCTTTAAAATGAAATGTTTGAAAAACCGAAATTAAACTAAATTAATTGAGTCTAACACTTTAGTAGAGGAAAAAGGAGAAGACATAAAAGTCACTAAAGGTTTCAGAGTCGTCTTTAGTCGTCATATTAATAACAATAACATTAATAATAATAATACTAATAGTACTAAATTTGCTTACATGCAAACGCTTAATTAAGGTAACAGTTTTTTGGTTTCTTGTTTATATCTCGAAAACAGTTACTTATATCAATTTTTATTTTTTCACTAAAATTAAAGCTGATAAAATTTCCTACAAAATAGTTATTTGCATTTTTCATGTAAGACTAACCATAAGCGAGATATAAGTTTAAAAATTATTAATATTTAAATAAAAGTGCTTTAACAGAAAATGTCTTGTGATTTAAAACACACTTAATTTATTGAGTCCAATACATTATTAGAAGAAAAAGGAGGTGACATAAAAGTCGCTGAAGTCATCAGAGTCGTTTTTAAATGCTGCATTTTTGCCTTCGTCACATTGAAAACTGAATTACATTTTTGTTCAGTAACTGTAACAGTTTTCACTTTGGTTTTTTGCTTATATCTCGAAAACAATTACTTCTATCAATTTTTATCTTTTTTTCAAAATTAAAGCTGATAAAATTTCCTACAAAATAGTTATTTGCATTTTTCATGTAGGACTAACCATAAGCGAGATATAAGTTTGAAAATAATTAATATTTAAAACAAAAGTGCTTTAACAGAAAATGCCTTGTGATTTAAAATACACTTAATTTATTGGATCCAATACTTTATTAGAAAAAAAAGGAGGTGACATAAAAGTCACTGAAGTCTTCAGAGTCGTTTTTAAATGCTGCATTTTTGTCATCGTCTCAAACATTGAAAACAGAATTACATTTTTGTTCAGTAACAGTTACAGTTTTCTTCTTGGTTTTTTGCTTATATCTCAAAAACAGTTACACCTATCAAATTTTATCTTTCTTTCAAAATTAAAGCTGATAAAATTTCCTACAAAATTGTTATTTGCATTTTTTTGTAGGACCAACCATAAGCGAGTTATAGACTTGGATATAAATAATATTTAACAAAAATTTGCTTTAAAATAAAATGTTTGAAACACTGAAATTAAACTAATTTAATTGTGTCGAACACTTTAGTAGAGAAAAAAAAAAGACATAGAAGTCACTAAAGGTTTCAGAGTCGTCTTTAGCCGTCATATTATTAACAATAACATTAATAATAATAATACTAATAGTACTAAATTTGCTTATATGCAAACGCTTAATTAAGGTAACAGTTTTTTTGTTTCTTGCTTATATCTCGAAAACAGTTATTCCTATCAATTTTTATCTTTTTACTAAAATTAAAGCTGATAAAATTTCCTACAAAATAGTTATTTGCATTTTTCATGTAGGACTAACCATAAGCGAGATATAAGTTTGAAAATAATTAATATTTAAAAAAAAGTGCTTTAACAGAAAATGTCTTGTGATTAAAATACACTTAATTTAATGGGTCCAATACTTTATTAGAAGAAAAAAGAGGTGACATAAAAGTCACCAAAGTCTTGAGAGTAGTTTTTAGTCGTCATAGATATATGCAAGCGCTTAATTAAGGTAACAGTTTCTTGCTTATATCTCGAAAACAGTTACTCCTATCAATTTTTATCTTTTTTTTCAAAATTAAAGCTGATAAAATTTCCTACAAAATAGTTATTTGCATTTTTCTTGTAGGACCAACCATAAGCGAGTTATGGAGTTAGATATAAATAATCTTTAACAAAAATTTGATTTAAAATAAAATGTTTGAAAAACCGAAATTAAACTAAATTAATTAAGACTAACACTTTAGTGGAGGAAAAAGGAGAAGACATAAAAGTCACCAAAGTCTTGAGAGTCGTTTTTAGTCGTCATATTAATAACAATAACATTTATAATAATAATACTAATAGTACTAAATTTGCTTATATGCAAGCGCTTAATTAAGGTAACAGTTTCTTGCTTATATCTCGAAAACAATTACTTCTATCAATTTTTATCTTTTTTTCAAAATTAAAGCTGATAAAATTTCCTACAAAATAGTTATTTGCATTTTTCTTGTAGGACCAACCATAAGCGAGTTATAGAGTTGGATATAAATAATATTTAACAAAAATTTGCTTTAAAATAAAATGTTTGAAAAACTGAAATTAACTAAATTAATTGTACTCATATAACACACAAAATAAGCTTCATTTTTGCTTAGAAAACTAAGCTTACTTTTATTACTATTATTATTATTTTTATTATTATTATTATTATTACTATTATTTTTATTATTATTATTATTACTATTATTATTATTATTATTATTATTATTATTATTATTATTATTATTATTAAAAAATTATATTAAACAGACAGAAAACGTCGTATTCTGACACAAAAAAACAAATTACGTTATAGACTTGACGAGAACGGCGTATCTCAGACTCTTATAGGACTTTTATAGGGTCAAAAAGTATCAGTTTGGATTAAAACAAATTATTTTTGTTGACTCTCAGTCTGAATTGTTCATCAGTTCAAACAAAAACGGCTTATTTTAGACGATCTTTTCTTTGAACAAGAAAACTTACATCGAACAGACTAAAAACGTATTAATCTGGCATAAAAGAGCAATTTATGTATCACATTGGATAAAGGCAGCTAATCCTATTCGTTTCATTGCTTAAAATAGACAAAATTGTTAATAAATCTAACAAAAACGCTGTATTCTAGCACAAAATACTAATTACATTATAGTTTCGACGAGAATAGCTTATTTGGAATAATTCTATGCTTCCAAACAAGTAAATTTTTATTAAACAGATGCCAAACATCATGTTTTGTCCTATAAAGACATTTTATATTGCAGTTTGTATTAAAACAAAATATTTTCGTTGATTCTTTGTTAGAAGCAGCAAACCTAACATTAAAGAATCTGAAAACTTTGTATTCGGACACAAACCACCGAATTTTGTATCAGTTTAGACAAAAACGGTTGATTTTCGACAATATTTTGCTTTGAACAAGAAAACTTATATCAAACTGACTAAAAACGTCTTGTTTTAGCACAAAACAAAAGATTTGCGTTATAGTCTTAACGAGAGCTGTTAATTTCAAACGGTTCTATGCTTTGAAACGAGTAAACTTTCACTGAACAGAGGAAAAACACCTTATTTCGCCTTTTAAAAACGATTCATGCCACAGTTTGGATAAAAACCAATTATTTTCGTTAATTCAGTGTTACAAACAAGAAACCTTACATCAAAGTAACTGAAAACTCCTTATTCAGGCACAGAAATTCGAATTACGTTTCAGTCTGGACAAAAACTGCTTACTTTAGACGATCCTTTGTTTTGAATACAAACTTACATGAAAAAGATTAAAAACGTCTTATTCTGGCTGAAAACTACAAATTATATATTACTCTAGATAAAAGCAATTTATCCTGATTACTCCTTTACTTAGAATAGAGTAAACTTGTATAAAACTTAATGAAAACTTTAAATTTCAAACGATTTTATGATTCGAAACTAATGAACTTTTATGGGGCAGATGCAAAACCACATTTTACCATATAAAGCGTTGTTTTAAAGCAAATTATTACCTTTTGCAACAAGAAATTTCACGTCAAAGAAACTGAAAACTTCGTATCCATGCACAAATATCGAATTACGTATCAGTTTAGGCAAAAATACAGCTTATTTTAAACGATTCCTTGCTATAAACAAGAAAAATTTTATCAAACATATTGAAAACGTTTTATTCTCGAAAATAAGAGCAAATTATGTATCAGTTTTAACAAAAGCGGATTACTCTGTTTGATTCTATGCTTAGAGTAGAGTAAACTACCATAAAACGTAATGAAAACTCTATATTCAAGATCAAAAGAACAAATTGCGTTATAGTTTTGACAAAAAAAAATATTTCGGACGACTACATACTTCGAAGTAAGCAAACTTTAATTGAACAAGTGCAAAAGCTAATACTTTGCTTTAAAATAATGATTTATGTGATAATATGGTATTTTACATCTGTCCTATAAAAGTTTACTCGTTTCGCTCCATTGAATCATTCGAAATAAATTATTTTGACACAACAACAACGAAAATAATTTGTTTTTGTTTAAACTGAAACATAAGTCGCTTTTATAAAACGAACTAAGACGTTTGGCATCTGTTTAGTGAAAGTTTTATCGTTTGGGGGCATAAAATCGTTTGAAATTAGCAGTTCTGGTCAAAACTATAACGTAAATTATTTCTTTGAGACGAAATTTAAAGTTTTCATTAAGTTTTATACAAGTTTACTCTATTCTAAGTAAAGGAGTAATCAGGATAAATTGCTTTTATCTAGAGTAATATATAATTTGCAGTTTTCAGGCAGAATAATACGTTTTTAATCTTTTTAATGTAAGTTTTTGTATTCAAAACAAAGGATCGTCAAAGTAAGCAGTTTTTGTCCAGACTGAAACGTAATTCGAATTTCTGTGTCTGAATAACGAGTTTTCAGTTACTTTGATGTAAGGTTTCTTGTTTGTAACAATGAATTAACGAAAATAATTGGTTTTTATCCAAACTGTGGCATGAATCGTTTTTAAAAGGCGAAATAAGATGTTTTTCCTCTGTTCAGTGAAAGTTTACTCGTTTCAAAGCATAGAACCGTTTGAAATTAACAGCTCTCGTTAAGACAATAACCCAAATCTTTTGTTTTGTGCTAAAATAAGACGTTTTAAGTCAGTTTGATATAAGTTTTTTTGTTCAAAGCAAAATATTGTCGAAAATCAACCGTTTTGTCTAAACTGATACAAAATTCGGTGGTTTGTGTCCGAATACAAAGTTTTCAGATTCTTTAATGTTAGGTTTGCTGCTTCTAACAAAGAATCAACGAAAATATTTTGTTTTAATACAAACTGCAATATAAAATGTCTTTATAGGACAAAACATGATGTTTGGCATCTGTTTAATAAAAATTTACTCGTTTGGAAGCATAGAATCATTCCAAATAAGCTATTCTCGTCAAAACTATAATGTAATTAGTATTTTGGGCTAGAATACAGCGTTTTTGTTAGATTTATTAACAATTTTGTCTATTTTAAGCAATGAAACGAATAGGATTAGCTGCCTTTATCCAAAGTGATACATAAATTGCTCTTTTATGCCAGATTAATACGTTTTTAGTCTGTTCGATATAAGTTTTCTTGTTCAAAGCAAAAGATCGTCTAAAATAAGCCGTTTTTGTTTTAACTGATAAACAATTCAGACTGAGAGTCAACAAAAATAATTTGTTTTAATCCAAACTGATACTTTTTGACCCTATAAGAGTCCTATAAGAGTCCGAGATACGCCGTTCTCGTCAAGTCTATAACGTAATTCGTATTTTTGTGTCAGAATACGACGTTTTCTGTCTGTTTAATATAATTTTTTAATAATAATAATAATAATAATAACAATAATAATAATAATAATAATAATAATAATAGTAATAGTAACAAAAGTAATAATAATATTAATACTTTTAATAAGGAAAAATGAAGTTTATTTTGTGTGTTACATGAGCGTTTTCTCATTTCTATGCAAAAGATCATGTGTGATCTGTGTTTTTAGGCAATCTAAGCCATTTTATAGTTTTTAGGCAAGAAATTGTCTAAAATAAATCACTCATTTTAAAACTGGTATAAAAACATTTACTATACAAAAGTTATAATCGGTTTTTAATAATAATAATAATAATATAAACAATAATAATAATAATAATAATAGTAATAATAATAATAATAATAATAATAATAATTATAATAATAGTAGTAAATTATAATAATAATAATACTTATAATAATGAATTTCTTTCTAAATTAAAGCTTAGTTTTTCAAAGCAAAAATGAAGCTTATTTTGTGTTATCTGAGCGTTTTCTCATTTCTATGCAAGAGATCATCTGTGATCTGTGTTTTTAGGCAAGAAATTGTCTAAAATTAATAACTCATTTTAAAACTGGTATAAAAACATTTACTATACAAAAGTTATAATCGGTTTTTAATAATAATAATATTAATAATAATAATAATAGTAATAATAATAATAGTAATAATAATAATAAAAATAATAATAATAGTAGTAATAAAAGTAGGCTTAGTTTTCTAAGCAAAATTGAAGCTTATTTTGTGTTATATGAGCGTTTTCTCATTTCTATGCAAGAGATCATCTGTGATCTGTGTTTTTAGGCAAGAAATTGTCTAAAATTAATAACTCATTTTAAAACTGGTATAAAAACATTTACTATACAAAAATTATAATCGGTTTTTAATAATAATAATATTAATAATAATAATAATAATAATAATAATAATAATGTACATGAAGTTGTCCGGAAACTACACAATTGGAAAGCACCCGGCCCTGACAAAATCCAGAACTTCTGGTGGAAAAACTTAACGGCAGTACACTCATATCTAGTACGACACATAAACAACATCATTGAACACCCAGAAGAAACACCACAATTCATCACACTAGGGATAACATATATGAAAGCAAAAAGCGAAGATCTTTCTAAACCTCAAAACTACAGACCCATAACTTGTTTGAACACCCTATACAAAATCATAACATCACTGCTCGCAAACAAGATCGACAACCATGTAGACGAAAATCAAATTCTAACAGAAGAACAAAAGGGCTGTAGACGGAAGACCCAGGGGTGCAAAGAGCAATTGATTATAGATGGCATAATCGCCAATGAAGCAAAGAAAAGACATAGAAATGTAAGTGTAGCCTGGCTTGACTACCAAAAAGCCTTCGACTCTGTACCTCATTCATACTTAATCGACGTACTTAACATCTACAAAGTCAATGGCAAAATTGTTAACTTTCTCCAACATTGCATGAAGTCATGGCGAACACAACTCTTAGTCAATAATGACCGAAAAACATCCGTGAAAACCAACCCAATTCCGATTGAAAGTGGCATCTTCCAAGGAGACTCCTTGAGCCCTATCTTGTTCATAATCTGCCTAAATCCACTCTCAAGACTGCTTCAATCCTCTAACCTTGGCTACAAACTAAAAGGCTCATCAACACAACGACTCAGCCACCTCTTGTACGTCGACGATGCCAAGTTATATGCAGAAAACGAACAAGATCTCGGAAAACTGCTCACCATCACAAAAACATTCAGTGAGAACATCCGTATGAAATTTGGATATGACAAGTGTGCCAAGATCATCTACAAGAAAGGGAAGAAAACGACCAGCCAGAACATTGAACATCTCAACATCAAGGAATTGGACGACACTGAAAAGTACAAATACTTAGGACTGGACCAACATCTAATACGAGACACAAAAGAACTGAAAGATAAAACAGAGAAGAAACTACATACAAGAATAAACAAGATCCTAAACACAAGTCTGAATGGAAAAAACAAAGTGAAAGCCGTAAACACCTGGGCAATACCAACAATAACCTACACATTTGGGGTAATACAGTGGTCGCAAACAGATCTAGAGAGAATCGATAGAAAAATCAGAACCGATATGACAGCAAACCGAATCCATCACACAAATGCGTCAGTCATCAGACTCTACCTACCACGACGATCCGGAGGAAGAGGACTCTTGAACTTGGAACACCTCTGGAAGAAACAAATCATCAACCTGCGGAAATATTTCAAAGAAAAACAAACTCCACTACTCAAAGTCATCTGCGAAATAGATTCCTACTCACCACTAAAACTGAAGAACAATGATGAACCAACCCAAGCCCCAACAATAAGAGAAAAGAGAGAAGAATGGCAAGGAAAAGCACTACATGGCAAATACCCAAAGGCATTGGACTCAGGCCATCAAACAGAATCGACAAGCTGGCTCACCTCTGGAAGTCTATATGGAGAAACAGAAGGCTTTATGTGTGCTATCCAGGATGGTGTCATTAGTACAAAAAACTACAAAAAATGTATCCTGAAAGAAGACATTGACGACCATTGCAGAATGTGCAAAACTGCACCAGAAACTATTCAGCACATAACATCAGGCTGCCCCACGATAGCACACACAGAGTACCTGAAACGCCATAACCTCACTGCTGGAATCCTTCATCAGAAAATCGTAACTAAACTGAAACTGCAAGAATCTGAAGACCCATATTACACATATGTACCACAACCAGTCATTGAAACAGACAGCTGGAAAGTGTACTGGGACATCACGATTCGAACGGACAAGACAGTAGCGGCCAACAGACCTGACATCGTACTCCATGACAAACAGAGGAAAGAAGCCTTCTTCATAGACATTGCCCACCCAAATGATAATAACCTGGAAAAAACGGAAAGAGAGAAAATAACAAAGTATTTTGAACTCAGTCAAGAATATAAAGCAATATACAAACTAAACAAAGTGACAGTCCTCCCCATCATCATTACCTCAACAGGAATAATAAGCAAAAACATGGAGACCTACCTCAGTAAGATACACCTTGACAACAAACCCATGATCCGACTAATGCAGAAGTCTGTCATCCTTGAAACCTGTAGAATAGTCCGGAAGTTCCTGAACATTCAAGAATAAATCATACATGCATACCTGAATATGACTTTGCACGTGAAACAAATCCCTTCTGGAGTGATTGGTTTTATACCCCACGACATGAAGATAACCACTTGAGCAACCCGACTACGCTCAGTGAGAAGCCCCAAACATAATAATAATAATAATAATAATAAAAATAATAGTAATAATAATAATAATAAAAATAATAATAATAGTAGTAATAAAAGTAAGCTTATAATGAAGCTTATTTTGTGTTATATGAGCGTTTTCTCATTTCTAAGCAAGAGATCATCTGTGATCTGTGTTTTTAGGCAAGAAGTTGTCTAAAATTAATAACTCATTTTAAAACTGGTATAAAAACATTTACTATACAAAAGTTATAATCGGTTTTTAATAATAATAATATTAATAATATTAATAATAATAATAATAATAATAATAGTAATAATAATAAAAATAATAGTAATAATAATAATAATAAAAATAATAATAATAGTAGTAATAAAAGTAAGCTTAGTTTTCTAAGCAAAAATGAAGCTTATTTTGTGTTATATGAGCGTTTTCTCATTTCTATGCAAGAGATCATCTGTGATCTGTGTTTTTAGGCAAGAAATTGTCTAAAATTAATAACTCATTTTAAAACTGGTATAAAAACATTTACTATACAAAAGTTATAATCGGTTTTTAATAATAATAATATTAATAATAATAATAATAATAATAGTAATATTAATAATAAAAATAATAGTAATAATAATAATAATAACAATAATAATAATAATAGTAGTAATAAAAGTAAGCTTAGTTTTCTAAGCAAAAATGAAGCTTATTTTGTGTTAGATGAGCGTTTTCTCATTTCTATGCAAAAGATCATGTGTGATCTGTGTTTTTAGGCAATCTAAGCCATTTAATAGTTTTTAATATTTAACAAAAATTTGCTTTAAAATTAAATGTTTGAAAAACTGAAATTAAACTAAATTAATTGTGTCTAACACTTTAGTAAAGGAAAAAGGAGGAGACATAAAAGTCACTAAAGTCTTAGAGTTGTCTTTAGTCGTCATATTAATAACAATAACATTTATAATAACAATACTAGTAGTACTAAATTTGCTTATATGCAAGCGCTTAATTAAGGTAACTGTTTTTTTGTTTTTTGCTTATATCTCGAAAACAGTTACTTCTATCAATTTTTAACTTTTCACCAAAATTAAAGGTGATAAAATTTCCTACAAAAGAGTTATTTGCATTTTTCATGTAGAACTAACCATAAGCGAGATATAAGTTTGAAAATAATTAACAATTAAAAAAAAATGTGTTTTAACAGAAAATGTCTTGTGATTTAAAATACACTTAATTTATTGGATCCAATACTTAATTAGAAGAAAAAGGAGGTGACAGTAAATGCTGCATTTTCGTCTTCGTCTCAAACATTGAAAACTGAATTACATTTTTGTTCAGTAACAGTTACAGTTTTCTTATTGATTTTTTGCTTATATCTCGAAAACAGTTACCCTTATCAAATTTTATCTTTCTTCCTAAATTAAAGCTGATAAAATTTCCAACAAAATAGTTATTTACATTTTTCTTGTAGGACCAAGCATAAACGAGTTATAGAGTTGGATATAAATAATATTTAACAAAAATTTGCTTTAAAATAAAATGCTCGAAAAACCGGAATTAAACTAAATTAATTGTGTCTAACACTTTAGTAGAGAAAAAAAGAGAAGACATAAAAGTCACTAAATGTTTCAGAGTCGTCTTTAGTCGTCATATTAATAACAATAACATTAATAATAATAATACTAAAAGTACTAAATTTGCTTATATGCAAACAAAAATTAAGGTAACAGTTTTTTGGTTTCTTGCTTATATCTCGAAAACAGTTACTCCTATCAATTTTTATCTCTTCTTCAAAATTAAAGCCGATAAAATTTCCTACAAAATAGTTATTTGCATTTTTTTGTAGGACCAACCATAAGCGAGTTATAGGGTTGGATATAAATAATCTTTAACAAAAATTTGCTTTAAAATAAAATGTTTGTAAAACCGATATTAAACCAAATTAATTGGGTCTAACACTTTAGTAGAGGAAAAAGAAGAAGACATAAAAGTCACCAAAGTCTTCAGAGTTGTTTTTAGTACTAAATTTGCTTATATGCAAAAGCTTAATTAAGGTAACAGTTTTTTGGTTTCTTGCTTATATCTCGAAAACAGTTACTTCTATTAATTTTTATCTTTTTACTAAAATTAAAGCTGATAAAATTTCCTACAAAATAGTAATTTGCATTTTTCATGTAGGACTAACCATAAGCGAGATATAAGTTTGAAAATAATTAATATTTAAAAAAAAGTGCTCTAACAGAAAATGTCTTGTGATTTAAAATACACTTAATTTAATGGGTCCAATACATTATTAGAAGAAAAAGGAGGTGACATAAAAGTCACTGAAGTCTTCAGAGTCGATTTTAAATGCTGCATTTTCGACTTTGTCTCAAACATTGAAAACTGAATTACGTTTTTGTTCAGTAACAGTTACAGTTTTCTTATTGGTTTTTTGCTTATATCTCGAAAACAGTTACTCCTATTAATTTTTATCTTTTTTTCAAAATTCAAGCCGATAAAATTTTCTACAAAATAGTTATTTGCATTTTTCTTGTAGGACCCACCATAAGCGCGTTATAGAGTTGGATATAAATAATCTTTAACAAAAATTTGCTTTAAAATAAAATGTTTGAAAAACCGAAATTAAACTAAATTAATTAAGACTAACACTTTAGTAGAGGAAAAAGGAGAAGACATAAAAGTCACCAAAGTCTTGAAAGTCGTTTTTAGTCGTCATATTAATAACAATAACATTAATAATAATAATACTAATATTACTAAATTTGCTTATATGCAAGCGCTTAATTAAGGTAACAGTTTCTTGCTTATATTTCGAAAACAGTTACTTCTATCAATTTTTATCTTTTTACTAAAATTAAAGCTGATAAAATTTTCTACAAAATAGTTATTTGCATTTTTTATGTAGGACTAACCATAAGCGAGATATAAGTTTGAAAATAATTAATATTTAAAAAAAAAGTGCTTTAACAAAAAATGTCTTGTGATTTAAAATACACTTAATTTATTGGGTCCAATACTTTATTAGAAGAAAAAGGAGGTGACATAAAAGTCACTGAAGTCTTCAGAGTCGTTTTTAAATGATGCATTTTCGTCTTCGTCTCAAACATAGAAAACTGAATTACATTTTTGTTTAGTAACTGTAACAGTTTTCACTTTGGTTATTTGCTTATATCTCGAAAACAATTACTCCTATCAATTTTTATCTTTCTTTCAAAATTAAAGCTGATAAAATTTCCTACAAAATAGTTATGTGCATTTCTTTTGTAAGACCAACCATAAGCGAGTTATAGAGTTGGATATAAATAATCTTTAACAAAAATTTGCTTTAAAATAAAATGTTTGAAAAACCTAAATTAAACTAAATTAATTGAGTCTAACACTTTAGTATAGGAAAAAGGAGGAAACATAAAAGTCACCAAAGTCATCAGAGTCGTTTTTGGTCGTCATATTAATAACAATAACATTAATAATAATAATACTAATAGTACTAAATTTGCTTATATGCAAGCGCTTTATTAAGGTAACAGTTTTTTGGTTTCTTGCTTATATCTCGAAAACAGTTTCTCCTATTAATTTTTATCTTTTTACTAAAATTAAAGCTGATAAAATTTTCTACAAAATAGTTATTTGCATTTTTCTTGTAGGACCAAGTATAAGCGAGTTATAAAGATGGATATAAATAATATTTAACAAAAATTTGCTTTAAAATAAAATGTTTGAAATACTGAAATTTAACTGAATTAATTGTGTCTAACACTTTAGTAGAGGAAAAAGGAGAAGACATAAAAGTCACTAAAGGTTTCAGAGTCGTCTTTAATCGTCATACTAATAACAATAACATTAATAATAATACTAATAGTACTAAATTTGCTTGTATGCAAACGCTTAATTAAGGTGACAGTTTTTTGGTTTCTTGCTTATATCTCAAAAACTGTTACTCCTATCAATTTTTATCTTTTTACTATAATTAAAGCTGATAAAATTTCCTACAAAATAGTTATTTGCATTTTTTTGTAGGACCAACCATAAGCGAGTTATAGGGTTGGATATAAATAATCTTTAACAAAAATTTGCTTTAAAATAAAATGTTTGAAAAACCGATATTAAACCAAATTAATTGGGTCTAACACTTTAGTAGAGGAAAAAGGAGAAGACATAAAAGTCACTAAAGGTTTCAGAGTCGTCTTTAATCGTCATACTAATAACAATAACATTAATAATAATACTAATAGTACTAAATTTGCTTGTATGCAAACGCTTAATTAAGGTGACAGTTTTTTGGTTTCTTGCTTATATCTCAAAAACAGTTACTCCTATCAATTTTTATCTTTTTACTATAATTAAAGCTGATAAAATTTTCTACAAAATAGTTTTTTGCATTTTTTATGATAAAATTTCCTACAAAATAGTTATTTGCATTTTTTTGTAGGACCAACCATAAGCGAGTTATAGAGTTGGATATAAATAATCTTTAACAAAAATTTGCTTTAAAATAAAATGTTTGAAAAACCGATATTTAACCAAATTAATTGGGTCTAACACTTTAGTAGAGGAAAAAGGAGAAGACATAAAAGTCACCAAAGTCTTCAGAGTTGTTTTTAGTACTAAATTTGCTTATATGCAAGCGCTTAATTAAGGTAACAGTTTTTTTGTTTCTTGCTTATATCTCGAAAACAGTTACTCCTATTAATTTTTATCTTTTTACTAAAATTAAAGCTGATAAAATTTTCTACAAAATAGTAATTTGCATTTTTCATGTAGGACTAACCATAAGCGAGATGTAAGTTTGAAAATAATTAATATTTAAAAAAAAAGTGTTTTAAAAAAAAATGTCTTGTGATTTAAAATACACTTAATTTAATGGGTCCAATACTTTATTAGAAGAAAAAGAAGGTGACATAAAAATCACTGAAGTCTTCAGAGTCGATTTTAAATGCTGCATTTTCGTCTTTGTCTCAAACATTGAAAACTGAATTACATTTTTGTTCAGTAACAGTTACAATTTTCTTATTGGTTTTTTGCTTATATCTCGAAAACAATTACTCCTATCAATTTTTATCTTCTTTTCAAAATTCAAGCTGATAAAATTTCCTACAAAATAGTTATTTGCATTTTTCTTGTAGGATCAACCATAAGCGAGTTATAGAGTTGGATATAAATAATCTTTAACAAAAATTTGCTTTAAAATAAAATGTTTGAAAAACCGAAATTAAACTAAATTAATTAAGACTAACACTTTAGTAGAGGAAAAAGGAGAAGACATAAAAGTCACCAAAGTCTTGAGAGTCGTTTTCAGTCGTCATACTAATAACAATAACATTAATAATAATAATACTAATATTACTAAATTTGCTTATATGCAAGCGCTTAATTAAGGTAACAGTTTCTTGCTTATATTTCGAAAACAGTTACTCCTAACTGTTTTCGAGATATAAGCAAGAAACCAAAAATCTGTTACCTTAATTAAGCGCTTGCATATAAGCAAATTTAGTACTATTAGTATTATTATTATTAATGTTATTGTTATTAATATGACGACTAAAAATGACTCTGAAGACTTTGGTGACTTTTATGTCTTCTCCTTTTTCCTATACTAAAGTGTTAGACTCAATTAATTTAGTTTAATTTCGGTTTTTCAAACATTTTATTTTAAAGCTAATTTTTGTTAAAGATTATTTATATCCAACTCTATAACTCGCTTATGGTTGGTCTTACAAAAGGAATGCAAATAACTATTTTGTAGGAAATTTTATCAGCTTTAATTTTGAAAGAAAGATAAAAATTGATAGGAGTAATTGTTTTCGAGATATAAGCAAAAAACCAAAGTGAAAACTGTTACAGTTACTGAACAAAAATGTAATTCAGTTTTCAATGTTTGAGACGAAGACAAAAATGCAGCATTTAAAAACGACTCTGAAGACTTCAGCGACTTTTATGTCACCTCCTTTTTCTTCTAATAAAGTATTGGACCCAATAAATTAAGTGTGTGTTAAATCACAAGACATTTTCTGTTAAAACACTTTTTTTTTAAATATTAATAATTTTTAAACTTATATCTCGCTTATGGTTAGTCTTACATGAAAAATGCAAATAACTATTTTGTAGGAAATTTTATCAGCTTTAATTTTAGTGAAAAGATAAAAATTGATATAAGTAACTGTTTTCGAGATATAAGCAAGAAACCAAAAAACTGTTACCTTAATTAAGCGATTGCATGTAAGCAAATTAAGTACTATTAGTATTATTACTATTAATATTATTGTTATTAATATGACGACTAAAGACGACGCTGAAACTTTTAGTAACTTTTATGTCTTCTCCTTTTTCCTCTACTAAAGTGTTAGACACAATTAATTTAATCACAAGACATTTTCTGTTAAAGCACTTTTTTTTTAAATATTAATTATTTTCAAACTTATATCTCGCTTATGGTTAGTCCTACATGAAAAATGCAAATAACTATTTTGTAGGAAATTTTATCAGCTTTAATTTTAGTAAAAAGATAAAAATTGATAGGAGTAACTGTTTTCGAGATATAAGCAAGAAACCAAAAAACTGTTACCTTAATTAAGCGTTTGCATATAAGCAAATTTAGTACTATTAGTATTATTATTATTAATGTTATTGTTATTAATATGACGACTAAAGACGACTCTGAAACCTTTAGTGACTTCTATGTCTTTTTCTTTTTCCTCTACTAAAGTGTTCGACACAATTAAATTAGTTTAATTTCAGTTTTTCAAACATTTTATTGTAAAGCAAATTTTTGTTAAATATTATTTATATCCAACTCTATAACTCGCTTATGGTTGGTCCTACAAGAAAAATGCAAATAACTATTTTGTAGGAAATTTTATCAGCTTGAATTTTGAAAGAAAGATAAAAATTGATAGGAGTAACTGTTTTCGAGATATAAGCAAAAAACCAATAAGAAAACTGTAACTGTTACTGAACAAAAATGTAATTCAGTTTTCAATTTTTGAGACGAAGACGAAAATGCAGCATTTAAAATCGACTCTGAAGACTTCAGTGACTTTTATGTCACCTCCTTTTTCTTCTAATAAAGTATTGGACCCATTAAATTAAGTGTATTTTAAATCACAAGACATTTTCTGTTAAAGCACTTTTTTTTTAAATATTAATTATTATCAAACTTATTTTTCGCTTATGGTTAGTCCTACATAAAAAATGCAAATTACTATTTTGTAGGAAATTTTATCAGCTTTAATTTTAGTAAAAAGATAAAAATTGATAGGAGTAACTGTTTTCGAGATATAAGCAAGAAACCAAAAAACTGTTACCTTAATTAAGCGCTTGCATATAAGCAAATTTAGTACTAAAAACAACTCTGAAGACTTTGGTGACTTTTATGTCTTCTCCTTTTTCCTTTGCTAAAGTGTTAGACCCAATAAATTTAGTTTAATATCGGTTTTTCAAACATTTTATTTTAAAGCAAATTTTTGTTAATGATTATTTATATCCAACTCTATAACTCGCTTATGGTTGATCCTACAAGAAAAATGCAAATAACTATTTTGTAGGAAATTTTATCAGCTATAATTTTGAAAAAAAGATAAAAATTGATAGGAGTAACTGTTTTCGAGATATAAGCAAGAAACCAAAAAACTGTTATCTTAATTAAGCGTTTGCATATAAGCAAATTTAGTACTATTAGTATTATTATTACTAATGTTATTGTTATTAATATGACGACTAAAGACGACTCTGAAACCTTTAGTGACTTCTATGTCTTTTTCTTTTTCCTCTACTAAAGTGTTCGACACAATTAATTTAGTTTAATTCCGGTTTTTCAAGCATTTTATTTTAAAGCAAATTTTTGTTAAATATTATTTATATCCAACTCTATAACTCGTTTATGCTTGGTTCTACAAGAAAAATGTAAATAACTATTTTGTTGGAAATTTTATCAGCTTTAATTTTGGAAGAAAGATAAAATTTGATAAGAGTATCTGTTTTCGAGATATAAGCAAAAAACCAATAAGAAAACTGTGACTGTTACTGAACAGAAATGTAATCCAGTTTTCAATGTTTGAGACGAAGACGAAAATGCAGCATTTAAAAACGACTCTGAAGACTTCAGTGACTTTTATGTCACCTCCTTTTTCTTCTAGTAAAGTATTGGACCCAATAAATTAAGTGTATTTTAAATCACAAGACATTTTCTGTTAAAGCACTTTTTTTTTTAAATATTAATTATTTTCAAACTTATATCTCGTTTATGGTTAGTCCTACATGAAAAATGCAAATAACTATTTTGTAGGAAATTTTATCAGCTTTAATTTTAGTAAAAAGATAAAAATTGATAGGAGTAGCTGTTTTCGAGATATAAGCAAGAAACCAAAAAACTGTCACCTTAATTAAGCGTTTGCATACAAGCAAATTTAGTACTATTAGTATTATTATTATTAAGGTTATTGTTATTAGTATGACGATTAAAGACGACTCTGAAACCTATAGTGACTTTTATGTCTTCTCCTTTTTCCTCTACTAAAGTGTTAAACACAATTTATTTAGTTTAATTTCAGTATTTCAAACATTTTATTTTAAAGCAAATTTTTGTTAAATATTATTTATATCCATCTTTATAACTCGCTTATACTTGGTCCTACAAGAAAAATGCAAATAACTATTGTGTAGGAAATTTTATCAGCTTTAATTTTAGTAAAAAGATAAAAATTGATAGGAGTAACTGTTTTCGAGATATAAGCAAGAAACCAAAAAACTGTCACCTTAATCGTTTGCATACAAGCAAATTTAGTACTATTAGTATTATTATTATTAATGTTATTGTTATTAGTATGACGATTAAAGACGACTCTGAAACCTTTAGTGACTTTTATGTCTTCTCCTTTTTCCTCTACTAAAGTGTTAAACACAATTAATTTAGTTTAATTTCAGTATTTCAAACATTTTATTTTAAAGCAAATTTTTGTTAAATATTATTTATATCCAACTCTATAACTCGCTTATGGTTGGTCCTACAAGAAAAATGCAAATAACTATTTTGTAGGAAATTTTATCAGCTTGAATTTTGAAAGAAAGATAAAAATTGATAGGAGTAACTGTTTTCGAGATATAAGCAAAAAACCAATAAGAAAACTGTAACTGTTACTGAACAAAAATGTAATTCAGTTTTCAATTTTTGAGACGAAGACGAAAATGCAGCATTTAAAATCGACTCTGAAGACTTCAGTGACTTTTATGTCACCTCCTTTTTCTTCTAATAAAGTATTGGACCCATTAAATTAAGTGTATTTTAAATCACAAGACATTTTCTGTTAAAACACTTTTTTTTTAAATATTAATTATTATCAAACTTATTTTTCGCTTATGGTTAGTCCTACATAAAAAATGCAAATTACTATTTTGTAGGAAATTTTATCAGCTTTAATTTTAGTAAAAAGATAAAAATTGATAGGAGTAACAGTTTTCGAGATATAAGCAAGAAACCAAAAAACTGTTACCTTAATTAAGCGCTTGCATATAAGCAAATTTAGTACCAAAAACAACTCTGAAGACTTTGGTGACTTTTATGTCTTCTCCTTTTTCCTCAACTAAAGTGTTAGACCCAATAAATTTAGTTTAATATCGGTTTTTCAAACATTTTATTTTAAAGCAAATTTTTGTTAATGATTATTTATATCCAACTCTATAACTCGCTTATGGTTGGTCCTACAAAAAAATGCAAACAACTAGTTTGTAGGAAATTTTATCAGCTTTAATTTTGAAAAAAAAATAAAAATTGATAGGAGTAACTGTTTTCGAGATATAAGCAAGAAACCAAAAAACTGTTACCTTAATTAAACGTTTGCATATAAGCAAATTTAGTACTATTAGTATTATTATTATTAATGTTATTGTTATTAATATGACGACTAAAGACGACTCTGAAACATTTAGTGACTTTTATGTCTTCTCCTTTTTCCTCTACTAAAGTGTTAGACACAATTAATTTAGTTTAATTCCGGTTTTTCAAGCATTTTATTTTAAAGCAAATTTTTGTTAAATATTATTTATATCCAACTCTATAACTCGTTTATGCTTGGTTCTACAAGAAAAATGTAAATAACTATTTTGTTGGAAATTTTATCAGCTTTAATTTTAGAAGAAAGATAAAATTTGATAAGAGTAACTGTTTTCGAGATATAAGCAAAAAACCAATAAGAAAACTGTGACTGTTACTGAACAGTAATGTAATCCAGTTTTCAATGTTTGAGACGAAGACGAAAATGCAGCATTTAAAAACGACTCTGAAGACTTCAGTGACTTTTATGTCACCTCCTTTTTCTTCTAGTAAAGTATTGGACCCAATAAATTAAGTGTGTTTTAAATCACAAGACATTTTCTGTTAAAGCACTTTTTTTTTAAATATTAATTATTTTCAAACTTATATCTCGTTTATGGTTAGTCCTACATGAAAAATGCAAATAACTATTTTGTAGGAAATTTTATCAGCTTTAATTTTAGTAAAAAGATTAAAATTGATAGGAGTAACTGTTTTCGAGATATTAGCAAGAAACCAAAAAACTGTTTCCTTAATTAAGCGTTTGCATATAAGCAAATTTAGTACTATTAGTATTATTATTATTAATGTTATTGTTATTAATATGACGATTAAAAACGACTCTGAAGACTTTGGGGACTTTTACGTCTACTCTTTTTTCCTCAACTAGAGTGTTAGACCCAATTAATTTAGTTTAATTTCGGTTTTTCAAACATTTTATTTTAAAGCAAATTTTTGTTAAAGATTATTTATATCCAACTCTATAACTCGCTTATGGTTGGTCCTACAAAAAAATGCAAATAACTATTTTGTAGGAAATTTTATCAGCTTTAATTTTAAAAGAAAGATAAAAATTTATAGGAGTAACTGTTTTCGAGATATAAGCAAAAAACCAAAGTGAAAACTGTAACAGTTACTGAACAAAAATGTAATTCAGTTTTCGATGATGTAGACGTAGACGAAAATGCAGCATTTAAAAACGACTCTGAAGACTTCAGTGACTTTTAAGTCACCTCCTTTTTCTTCTAATAAAGTATTGGACCCAATAAATTAAGTGTATTTTAAATCACAAGACATTTTTTGTTAAAGCACTTTTTTTTTAAATATTGATTATTTTCGAACTTATATCTCGCTTATGGTTAGTCCTACATGAAAAATGCAAAAAACTATTTTGTAGGAAATTTTATCAGCTTTAATTTTAGTAAAAAAATAAAAATTGATAGGAGTAACTGTTTTCGAGATATAAGCAAGAAACCAAAAAACTGTCACCTTAATTAAGCGTTTGCATACAAGCAAATTTAGTACTATTAGTATTATTATTATTAAGGTTATTGTTATTAGTATGACGATTAAAGACGACTTTGAAACCTTTAGTGACTTTTATGTCTTCTCCTTTTTCCTCTACTAAAGTGTTAAACACAATTAATTTAGTTTAATTTCAGTATTTCAAACATTTTATTTTAAAGCAAATTTTTGTTAAATATTATTTATATCCAACTCTATAACTCGCTTATGGTTGGTCTTACAAAAGAAATGCAAATAACTATTTTGTAGGAAATTTTATCAGCTTTAATTTTGAAGGACAGATAAAAATTGATAGGAGTAATTGTTTTTGAGATATAAGCAAAAAACCAAAGTGAAAACTGTTACAGTTACTGAACAAAAATGTAATTCAGTTTTCAATGTTTGAGACGAAGACGAAAATGCATCATTTAAAAACGATTCTGAAGACTTCAGTGACTTTTATGTCACCTCCTTTTTCTTCTAATAAAGTATTGGACCCAATAAATTAAGTGTATTTTAAATCACAAGACATTTTTTGTTAAAGCACTTTTTTTTTAAATATTGATTATTTTCGAACTTATATCTCGCTTATGGTTAGTCCTACATGAAAAATGCAAAAAACTATTTTGTAGGAAATTTTATCAGCTTTAATTTTAGTAAAATGATAAAAATTAATAGGAGTAACTGTTTTCGAGATATAAGCAAGAAACCAAAAAACTGTCACCTTAATTAAGCGTTTGCATACAAGCAAATTTAGTACTATTAGTATTATTATTATTAATGTTATTGTTATTAGTATGACGACTAAAGACGACTCTGCAACCTTTAGTGACATTTATGTCTTCTCCTTTTTCCTCTACTAAAATGTTAGACACAATTAATTTAGTTTAATTTCAGTATTTCAAACATTTTATTTTAAAGCAAATTTTTGTTAAATATTATTTATATCCATCTTTATAACTCGCTTATACTTGGTCCTACAAGAAAAATGCAAATAACTATTTTGTAGGAAATTTTATCAGCTTTAATTTTAGTAAAAAGATATAAATTGCTAGGAGTAACTGTTTTCGAGATATAAGCAAGAAACCAAAAAACTGTTACCTTAATAAAGCGCTTGCATATAAGCAAATTTAGTACTATTACTATTATTATTATTAATGTTATTGTTATTAATATGACGACTAAAAACGACTCTCAAGACTTTGGTGACTTTTATGTCTTCTCCTTTTTCCTATACTAAAGTGTTAGACTCAATTAATTTAGTTTAATATCGGTTTTTCAAACATTTTATTTTAAAGCAAATTTTTGTTAAAGATTATTTATATCCAACTCTATAACTCGCTTATGGTTGGTCCTACAAGAAAAATGCAAATAACTATTTTGTAGGAAATTTTATCAGCTTTAATTTTAGTAAAAAGATAAAAATTGATAGGAGTAACTGTTTTCGAGATATAAGCAAGAAACCAAAAAACTGTAACCTTAATTAAGCGCTTGCATATAAGCAAATTTAGTACTAAAAACCACTCTGAAGACTTTGGTGACTTTTGTCTTCTCTTTTTTCCTCTACTAAAGTGTTAGACCCAATTGATTTGGTTTAATATCGGTTTTTCAAACATTTTATTTTAAAGAAAATTTTTGTTAAAGATTATTTATATCCAACTCTATAACTCACTTATGGTTGGTCCTACAAAAAAATGCAAATAACTATTTTGTAGGAAATTTTATCAGCTTTAATTTTGAAAAAGAGATAAAAATTGATAGGAGTAACTGTTTTCGAGATATAAGCAAGAAACCAAAAAACTGTTACCATAATTAAGCGTTTGCATATAAGCAAATTTAGTACTATTAGTATTATTATTATTAATGTTATTGTTATTAATATGGCGACTAAAGACGACTCTGAAACATTTAGTGACTTTTATGTCTTCTCCTTTTTCCTCTACTAAAGTGTTAGACACAATTAATTTAGTTTAATTCCGGTTTTTCAAGCATTTTATTTTAAAGCAAATTTTTCATAAATATTATTTATATCCAACTCTATAACTCGTTTATGCTTGGTCCTGCAAGAAAAATGTAAATAACTATTTTGTTGGAAATTTTATTAGCTTTAATTTTGAAAGAAAGATAAAAATTGATAGGAGTAACTGTTTTCGAGATATAAGCAAAAAACCAATAAGAAAACTGTAACTGTTACTGAACAAAAATGTAATTCAGTTTTCAATGTTTGAGACGAAGACGAAAATGCAGCATTTAAAATCGACTCTGAAGACTTCAGTGACTTATATGTCACCTCCTTTTTCTTCTAATAAAGTATTGAACCTAATAAATTAAGTGTATTTTAAGTCACAAAATATTTTCTGTTAAAGCACTTTTTTTTTAAATATTAATTATTTTCAAACTTATATCTCGCTTATGGTTAGTCCTACATGAAAAATGCAAATAACTATTTCGGAGGAAATTTTATCAGCTTTAATTTTAGTAAATAGATAAAAATTGATAGGAGTAACTGTTTTCGAGATATAAGCAAGAAACTGTTACCTTAATTAAGCGCTTGCATATAAGCAAATTCCTCCACCCATGAGCGAGATATAAGTTTGAAAATAATTAATATTTAAAAAAAAAGTGCTTTAACAGAAAATGTCTTGTGATTTAAAATACACTTAATTTAATGAGTCCAATACTTTATTAGAAGAAAAAGGAGGTGACATATAAGTCACTGAAGTCTTCAGAGTCGATTTTAAATGCTGCATTTTCGTCTTCGTCTCAAACATTGAAAACTGAATTACATTTTTGTTCAGTAACAGTTACAGTTTTCTTATTAGTTTTTTGCTTATATCTCGAAAACAGTTACTCCTATCAATTTTTATCTTTCTTTCAAAATTAAAGCTAATAAAATTTCCTACAAAATAGTTATTTGCAGTTTTCTTGTAGGACCAACCATAAGCGAGTTATAGAGTTGGATATAAATAATATTTAACAAAAACTTGCTTTAAAATAAAATGTTTGAGAAACTAAAATTAAACTAAATTAATTGTGTCTAACACTTTAGTAGAGGAAAAAGGAGAAGACATAAAAGTCACTAAAGGTTTCAGAGTCGTCTTTAATCGTCATATTAATAACAATAACATTAATAATAATAATACTAATAGTACTAAATTTGCTTACATGCAAACGCTTAATTAAGGTAACAGTTTTTTGGTTTCTTGCTTATATCTCGAAAACAGTTACTTATATCAATTTTTATCTTTTTACTAAAATTAAAGCTGATAAAATTTCCTACAAAATAGTTATTTGCATTTTTCATGTAAGACTAACCATAAGCGAGATATAAGTTTAAAAATTATTAATATTTAAAAAAAAAGTGCTTTAACAGAAAATGTCTTGTGATTTAAAATACACTTAATTTATTGGGTCCAATACTTTATTAGAAGAAAAAGGAGGTGACATAAATGTCGTTGAAGTCTTCAGAGTCGATTTTAAATGCTGCATTTTCGTCTTCGCCTCAAACATTGAAAACTGAATTACATTTTTGTTCAGTAACTGTAACAGTTTTCACTTTGGTTTTTTGCTTATATCTCAAAAACAATTACTTAAATCAATTTTTATCTATCTTTCAAAATTAAAGCTGATAAAATTTCCTACAAAATAGTTATTTGCATTTCTTTTGTAAGACCAACCATAAGCGAGTTATAGAGTTGGATATAAATAATCTTTAACAAAAATTTGCTTTAAAATAAAATGTTTGAAAAACCGAAATTAAGCTAAATTAATTGAGTCTAACACTTTAGTATAGGAAAAAGGAGAAGACATAAAAGTCACCAAAGTCTTCAGAGTCGTTTCTAGTTGTCATATTAATAACAATAACATCAATAATAATAATACTAATAGTACTAAATTTGCTTATATGCAAGCGCTTAATTAAGGTAACAGTTTTTTGGTTTCTTGCTTATATCTCGAAAACAGTTACTCCTATCAATTTTTATCTTTTTACTAAAATTAAAGCTGATAAAATTTCCTACAAAATAGTTATTTGCATTTTTCATGTATAGCTAACCATAAGCGAGATATAAGTTTGAAAATAAATAATATTTAAAAAAAAAGTGCTTTAACAGAAAATGTCTTGTGATTTAAAATACACTTAATTTAATGAGTCCAATACTTTATTAGAAGAAAAAGGAGGTGACATAAACGTCACTGAAGTCTTCAAAGTCGATTTTAAATGGTGCATTTTCGTCTTCATCTCAAACATTGAAAACTGAATTACATTTTTGTTCAGTAACAGTTACAGTTTTTTTATTGGTTTTTTGCTTATATCTCGAAAACAGTTACTCCTATCAATTTTTATCTTTCTTTCAAGATTAAAGCTGATAAAATTTCCTAAAAAATAGTTATTTGCATTTTTCTTGTAGGACCAACCATAAGCAAGTTATAGAGTTGGATATAAATAATATTTAACAAAAACTTGCTTTAAAATAAAGTGTTTGAAAAACTAAAATTAAACTAAATTAATTGTGTCTAACACTTTAGTTGAGGAAAAAGGAGAAGACATAAAAGTCACCAAAGTCTTCAGAGTCGTTTCTAGTTGTCATATTAATAACAATAACATCAATAATAATAATACTAATAGTACTAAATTTGCTTATATGCAAGCGCTTAATTAAGGTAACAGTTTTTTGGTTTCTTGCATATATCTCGAAAACAGTTACTCCTATCAATTTTTAACTTTTTTTCAAAATTCAAGCTGATAAAATTTCCTACAAAATAGTTATTTGCATTTTTCTTGTAGGACCAATCATAAGCGAGTTATAGAGTTGGATATAAATAATATTTAACAAAAACTTGCTTTAAAATAAAGTGTTTGAAAAACTAAAATTAAACTAAATTAATTGTGTCTAACACTTTAGTTGAGGAAAAAGGAGAAGACATTAAAGTCACTAAAGGTTTCAGAGTCGTCTTTAGTCGTCATATTAATAACAATAACATTAATAATAATAATACTAATAGTACTAAATTTGCTTATATGCAAGCGCTTAATTAAGGTAACAGTTTCTTGCTTATATCTCGAAAACAGTTACTTCTATCAATTTTTATCTTTTTACTAAAATTAAAGCTGATAAAATTTCCTACAAAATAGTTATTTGCATTTTTCATGTAGGACTAACCATAAGCGAGATATAAGTTTGAAAATAATTAATATTTAAAAAAAAGTGCTTTAACAGAAAATGTTTAGTGATTTAAAATACACTTAATTTATTTGGTCCAATACTTTATTAGAAGAAAAAGGAGGTGACATATAAGTCACTGAAGTCTTCAGAGTCGATTTTAAATGCTGCATTTTCGTCTTCGTCTTAAACATTGAAAACTGAATTACATTTTTGTTCAGTAACAGTTACAGTTTTCATATTGGTTTTTTGTTTATATCTCGAAAACAGTTACTCCTATCAATTTTTATCTTTCTTTTAAAATTAAAGCTGATAAAATTTCCTACAAAATTGTTATTTGCATTTTTCTTGTAGGACCAACCATAAGCGAGTTATAGAGTTGGATATAAATAATATTTAACAAAAACTTGCTTTAAAATAAAATGTTTGAAAAACTAAAATTAAACAAAATTAATTGTGTCTAACACTTTAGTGGAGGAAAAAGGAGAAAACATAAAAGTCACTAAAGGTTTCAGAGTCGTCTTTAATCGTCATATTAATAACAATAACATTAATAATAATAATACTAATAGTACTAAATTTGCTTACATGCAAACGCTTAATTAAGGTAACAGTTTTTTGGTTTCTTGCTTATATCTCAAAAACAGTTACTTATATCAATTTTTATCTTTTTACAAACATTAAAGCTGATAAAATTTCCTACAAAATAGTTATTTGAATTTTTCATGTAAGACTAACCATAAGCGAGATATAAGTTAAAAAATTATTAATATTTAAAAAAAAGTGCTTTAACAGAAAATGTCTTGTGATTTAAAATACACTTAATTTATTGGGTCCAATACTTTATTAGAAGAAAATGAGGTGACATAAAAGTCGCTGAAGTCTTCAGAGTCGATTTTAAATGCTGCATTTTCGTCTTCGTCTCAAACATTGAAAACTGAATTACATTTTTGTTCAGTAACAGTTACAGTTTTCATATTGGTTTTTTGTTTATATCTCGAAAACAGTTACTCCTATCAATTTTTATTTTTTTTTCAAAATTCAAGCCGATAAAATTTCCTACAAAATAGTTATTTGCATTTTTCTTGTAGGACCAACCATAAGCGAATTATAGAGTTGGATATAAATAATCTTTAACAAAAATTTGCTTTAAAATAAAATGTTTGAAAAACCGAAATTAAACTAAATTAATTAAGACTAACACTTTAGTAGAAGAAAAAGGAGAAGACATAAAAGTCACCAAAGTCTTGAGAGTCGTTTTTAGTCGTCATATTAATAACAATAACATTAATAATAATAATACTAATATTACTAAATTTGCTTATATGCAAGCGCTTAATTAAGGTAACAGTTTCTTGCTTATATCTCGAAAACAGTTCCTTCTATCAATTTTTATTTTTTTACTAAATTAAAGCTGATAAAATTTCCTACAAAATAGTTATTTGCATTTTTCTTGTAGGACCAAGTATAAGCGAGTTATAAAGATGGATATAAATAATATTTAACAAAAATTTGCTTTAAAATAAAATGTTTGAAAAACCTAAATTAAACTAAATTAATTGAGTCTAACACTTTAGTATAGGAAAAAGGAGAAAACATAAAAGTCACCAAAGTCTTCAGAGTCGTTTTTGGTCGTCATATTAATAACAATAACATTAATAATAATAATACTAATAGTACTAAATTTGCTTATATGCAAGCGCTTTATTAAGGTAACAGTTTTTTGGTTTCTTGCTTATATCTCGAAAACAGTTACTCCTATCAATTTTTATCTTTTTACTAAAATTAAAGCTGATAATATTTCCTACAAAATAGTTATTTGCATTTTTCATGTAGGGCTAACCATAAGCGAGATATAAGTTTGAAAATAATTAATATTTAAAAAAAAAGTGCTTTAACAGAAAATGTCTTGTGATTTAAAATACACTTAATTTATTGGGTCCAATACTTTATTAGAAGAAAAAGGAGGTGACATAAAAGTTACTGAAGTTTTCAAAGTCGTTTTTAAATGATGCATTTTCGTCTTCGTCTCAAACATTGAAAACTGAATTACATTTTTGTTCAGTAACTGTAACAGTTTTCACTTTGGTTTTTTGCTTATATCTCGAAAACAATTACTCCTATCAATTTTTATCTTTCTTTCGAAATTAAAGCTGATAAAATTTCCTACAAAATAGTTATTTGCATTTTTCATGTAGGACTAACCATAAGCGAGATATAAGTTTGAAAATAATTAATATTTAAAAAAAAGTGCTTTAACAGAAAATGTTTAGTGATTTAAAATACACTTAATTTATTAGGTCCAATACTTTATTAGAAGAAAAAGGAGGTGACATATAAGTCACTGAAGTCTTCAGAGTCGATTTTAAATGCTGCATTTTCGTCTTCGTCTCAAACATTGAAAACTGAATTACATTTTTGTTCAGTAACAGTTACAGTTTTCATATTGGTTTTTTGTTTATATCTCGAAAACAGTTACTCCTATCAATTTTTATCTTCCTTTTAAAATTAAAGCTGATAAAATTTCCTACAAAATTGTTATTTGCATTTTTCTTGTAGGACCAACCATAAGCGAGTTATAGAGTTGGATATAAATAATATTTAACAAAAACTTGCTTTAAAATAAAATGTTTGAAAAACTAAAATTAAACAAAATTAATTGTGTCTAACACTTTAGTGGAGGAAAAAGGAGAAGACATAAAAGTCACTAAAGGTTTCAGAGTCGTCTTTAATCGTCATATTAATAACAATAACATTAATAATAATAATACTAATAGTACTAAGTTTGCTTACATGCAAACGCTTAATTAAGGTAACAGTCTTTTGGTTTCTTGCTTATATCTCAAAAACAGTTACTTATATCAATTTTTATCTTTTTACAAACATTAAAGCTGATAAAATTTCCTACAAAATAGTTATTTGAATTTTTCATGTAAGACTAACCATAAGCGAGATATAAGTTAAAAAATTATTAATATTTAAAAAAAAGTGCTTTAACAGAAAATGTCTTGTGATTTAAAATACACTTAATTTATTGGGTCCAATACTTTATTAGAAGAAAATGAGGTGACATAAAAGTCGCTGAAGTCTTCAGAGTCGATTTTAAATGCTGCATTTTCGTCTTCGTCTCAAACATTGAAAACTGAATTACATTTTTGTTCAGTAACAGTTACAGTTTTCATATTGGTTTTTTGTTTATATCTCGAAAACAGTTACTCCTATCAATTTTTATTTTTTTTCAAAATTCAAGCCGATAAAATTTCCTACAAAATAGTTATTTGCATTTTTCTTGTAGGACCAACCATAAGCGAATTATAGAGTTGGATATAAATAATCTTTAACAAAAATTTGCTTTAAAATAAAATGTTTGAAAAACCGAAATTAAACTAAATTAATTAAGACTAACACTTTAGTAGAGGAAAAAGGAGAAGACATAAAAGTCACCAAAGTCTTGAGAGTCGTTTTTAGTCGTCATATTAATAACAATAACATTAATAATAATAATACTAATATTACTAAATTTGCTTATATGCAAGCGCTTAATTAAGGTAACAGTTTCTTGCTTATATCTCGAAAACAGTTCCTTCTATCAATTTTTATTTTTTTACTAAAATTAAAGCTCATAAAATTTCCTACAAAATAGTTATTTGCATTTTTCTTGTAGGACCAAGTATAAGCGAGTTATAAAGATGGATATAAATAATATTTAACAAAAATTTGCTTTAAAATAAAATGTTTGAAAATCCTAAATTAAACTAAATTAATTGAGTCTAACACTTTAGTATAGGAAAAAGGAGAAAACATAAAAGTCACCAAAGTCTTCAGAGTCGTTTTTGGTCGTCATATTAATAACAATAACATTAATAATAATAATACTAATAGTACTAAATTTGCTTATATGCAAGCGCTTTATTAAGGTAACAGTTTTTTGGTTTCTTGCTTATATCTCGAAAACAGTTACTCCTATCAATTTTTATCTTTTTACTAAAATTAAAGCTGATAATATTTCCTACAAAATAGTTATTTGCATTTTTCATGTAGGGCTAACCATAAGCGAGATATAAGTTTGAAAATAATTAATATTTAAAAAAAAAGTGCTTTAACAGAAAATGTCTTGTGATTTAAAATACACTTAATTTATTGGGTCCAATACTTTATTAGAAGAAAAAGGAGGTGACATAAAAGTTACTGAAGTTTTCAAAGTCGTTTTTAAATGATGCATTTTCGTCTTCGTCTCAAACATTGAAAACTGAATTACATTTTTGTTCAGTAACTGTAACAGTTTTCACTTTGGTTTTTTGCTTATATCTCGAAAACAATTACTCCTATCAATTTTTATCTTTCTTTCAAAATTAAAGCTGATAAAATTTCCTACAAAATAGTTATTTGCATTTCTTTTGTAAGACCAACCATAAGCGAGTTGTAGAGTTGGATATAAATAATCTTTAACAAAAATTTGCTTTAAAATAAAATGTTTGAAAAACCTGAATTAAACTAAATTAATTGAGTCTAACACTTTAGTATAGGAAAAAGGAGAAGACATAAAAGTCACCAAAGTCTTCAGAGTCGTTTTTGGTCGTCATATTAATAACAATAACATTAATAATAATAATACAAATAGTACTAAATTTGCTTATATGCAAACGCTTAATTAAGGTAACAGTTTTTTGGTTTCTTGCTTATATCTCGAAAACAGTTACTTCTATCAATTTTTATCTTTTAACTAAAATTAAAGCTGATAAAATTTCCTACAAAATAGTTATTTGCATTTTTCATGTAGGACTAACCATAAGCGAGATATAAGTTTGAAAATAATTAATATTTAAAAAAAAAGTGCTTTAACAGAAAATGTCTTGTGATTTAAAATACACTTAATTTTATGGGTCCAATACTTTATTAGAAGAAAAAGGAGGTGACATAAAAGTCACCAAAGTCTTGAGAGTCGTTTTTAATCGTCATATTAATAACAATAACATTAATAATAATAATACTAATAGTACTAAATTTGCTTATATGCAAGCGCTTAATTAAGGTAACAGTTTCTTGCTTATATCTCGAAAACAGTTACTCCTATCAATTTTTATTTTTTTACTAAAATTAAAGCTGATAAAATTTCCTACAAAATAGTTTTTTGCATTTTTCATGTAAGACTAACCATAAGCGAGATATAAGTTTGAAAATAATCAATATTTAAAAAAAAAGTGCTTTAACAAAAAATGTCTTGTGATTTAAAATACACTTAATTTATTGGGTCCAATACGTTATTAGAAGAAAAAGGAGGTGACTTAAAAGTCACTGAAGTCTTCAGAGTCGTTTTTAAATGCTGCATTTTCGTCTACGTCTCAAACATTGAAAACTGAATTACATTTTTGTTCAGTAACAGTTACAGTTTTCTTATTGGTTTTTTGCTTATATCTCGAAAACAGTTACACCCAACAATTTTTATCTTTTTTTCAAAATTCAAGCTGATAAAATTTCCTACAAAATAGTTATTTGCATTTTTCTTGTAGGACCAACCATAAGCGAGTTATAGAGTTGGATATAAATAATCTTTAACAAAAATTTGCTTTAAAATAAAATGTTTGAAAAACCGAAATTAAACTAAATTAATTAAGACTAACACTTTAGTAGAGGAAAAAGGAAAAGACATAAAAGTCACCAAAGTCTTGAGAGTCGTTTTTAGTCGTCATATTAATAACAATAACATTAATAATAATAATACTAATATTACTAAATTTGCTTATATGCAAGCGCTTAATTAAGGTAACAGTTTCTTGCTTATATCTCGAAAACAATTCCTTCTATCAATTTTTATTTTTTTACTAAAATTAAAGCTGATAAAATTTCCTACAAAATAGTTATTTGCATTTTTCATGTAGGGCTAACCATAAGCGAGATATAAGTTTGAAAATAATTAATATTTAAAAAAAAAGTGCTTTAACAGAAAATGTCTTGTAATTTAAAATACACTTAATTTATTGGGTCCAATACTTTATTAGAAGAAAAAGGAGGTGACATAAAAGTCACTGAAGTCTTCAGAGTCGTTTTTAAATGATGCATTTTCGTCTTCGTCTCAAACATTGAAAACTGAATTACATTTTTGTTCAGTAACTGTAACAGTTTTCACTTTGGTTTTTTGCTTATATCTCGAAAACAATTACTCCTATCAATTTTTATCTTTCTTTCAAAATTAAAGCTGATAAAATTTCCTACAAAATAGTTATTTGCATTTCTTTTGTAAGACCAACCATAAGCGAGTTACAGAGTTGGATGGAAATAATCTTTAACAAAAATTTGCTTTAAAATAAAATGTTTGAAAAACCTAAATTAAACTAAATTAATTGTGTCTAACACTTTAGTATAGGAAAAAGGAGAAGACATAAAAGTCACCAAAGTCTTCAGAGTCGTTTTTGGTCGTCATATTAATAACAATAACATTAATAATAATAATACAAATAGTACTAAATTTGCTTATATGCAAACGCTTAATTAAGGTAACATTTTTTTGGTTTCTTGCTTATATCTCGAAAACAGTTACTTCTATCAATTTTTATCTTTTAACTAAAATTAAAGCTGATAAAATTTCCTACAAAATAGTTATTTGCATTTTTCATGTAGGACTAACCATAAGCGAGATATAAGTTTGAAAATAATTAATATTTAAAAAAAAAGTGCTTTAACAGGAAATGTCTTGTGATTTAAAATACACTTAATTTTATGGGTCCAATACTTTATTAGAAGAAAAAGGAGGTGACATAAAAGTCACCAAAGTCTTGAGAGTCGTTTTTAGTCGTCATATTAATAACAATAACATTAATAATAATAATACTAATAGTACTAAATTTGTTTATATGCAAGCGCTTAATTAAGGTAACAGTTTCTTGCATATATCTCGAAAACAGTTACTCCTATCAATTTTTAACTTTTTTTCAAAATTCAAGCTGATAAAATTTCCTACAAAATAGTTATTTGCATTTTTCTTGTAGGACCAACCATAAGCGCGTTATAGAGTTGGATATAAATAATCTTTAACAAAAATTTGCTTTAAAATAAAATGTTTGAAAAACCGAAACTAAACTAAATTAATTAAGACTAACACTTTAGTAGAGGAAAAAAGAGAAGACATAAAAGTCACCAAAGTCTTGAGAGTCGTTTTTAGTCGTCATATTAATAACAATAACATTAATAATAATATACTAATATTACTAAATTTGCTTATATGCAAGCGCTTAATTAAGGTAACAGTTTCTTGCTTATATTTCGAAAACAGTTACTCCTATCAATTTTTATCTTTTTACTAAAATTAAAGCTGATAAAATTTCCTACAAAATAGTTATTTGCATTTTTTATGTAGGACTAACCATAAGCGAGATATAAGTTTGAAAATAATTAATATTTAAAAAAAAAGTGCTTTAACAGAAAATGTCTTGTGATTTAAAATACACTTAATTTATTGGGTCCAATACTTTATTAGAAGAAAAAGGAGGTGACATAAAAGTCACTGAAGTCTTCAGAGTCGTTTTTAAATGATGCATTTTCGTCTTCGTCTCAAACATTGAAAACTGAATTACATTTTTGTTTAGTAACTGTAACAGTTTTCACTTTGGTTTTTTGCTTATATCTCGAAAACAATTACTCCTATCAATTTTTATCTTTCTTTCAAATTTAAAGCTGATAAAATTTCCTACAAAATAGTTATGTGCATTTCTTTTGTAAGACCAACCATAAGCGAGTTATAGAGTTGGATATAAATAATCTTTAACAAAAATTTGCTTTAAAATAAAATGTTTGAAAAACCTAAATTAAACTAAATTAATTGAGTTTAACACTTTAGTATAGGAAAAAGGAGAAAACATAAAAGTCACCAAAGTCTTCAGAGTCGTTTTTGGTCGTCATATTAATAACAATAACATTAATAATAATAATACTAATAGTACTAAATTTGCTTATATGCAAGCGCTTTATTAAGGTAACAGTTTTTTGGTTTCTTGCTTATATCTCGAAAACAGTTACTCCTATCAATTTTTATCTTTTTACTAAAATTAAAGCTGATAAAATTTCCTACAAAATAGTTATTTGCATTTTTCTTGTAGGACCAAGTATAAGCGAGTTATAAAGATGGATATAAATAATATTTAACAAAAATTTGCTTTAAAATAAAATGTTTGAAATACTGAAATTGAACTAAATTAATTGTGTCTAACACTTAAGTAAAGGAAAAAGGAGGAGACATAAAAGTCACTAAAGGTTTCAGAGTCGTCTTTAATCGTCATACTAACAACAATAACATTAATAATAATAATACTAATAGTAGTAAATTTGCTTGTATGCAAACGCTTAATTAAGGTGACAGTTTTTTGGTTTCTTGCTTATAACTCGAAAACAGTTACTCCTATCAATTTTTATCTTTTTACTAAAATTAAAGCTGATAAAATTTCCTACAAAATAGTTTTTAGCATTTTTCATGTAGGACTAACCATAAGCGAGATATAAGTTTGAAAATAATCAAAATTTAAAAAAAAAGTGCTTTAACAAAAAATGTCTTGTGATTTAAAATACACTTAATTTATTGGGTCCAATACTTTATTAGAAGAAAAAGGAGGTGACTTAAAAGTCACTGAAGTCTTCAGAGTCGTTTTTAAATGCTGCATTTTCGTCTAAGTCTCAAACATTGAAAACTGAATTACATTTTTGTTCAGTATCAGTTACAGTTTTCTTATTGGTTTTTTGCTTATATCTCGAAAACAGTTACTCCTACCAATTTTTATCTTTTTTTCAAAATTCAAGCTGATAAAATTTCCTACAAAATAGTTATTTGCATTTTTCTTGTAGGACCAACCATAAGCGAGTTATAGAGTTGGATATAAATAATCTTTAACAAAAATTTGCTTTAAAATAAAATGTTTGAAAAACCGAAATTAAACTAAATTAATTAAGACTAACACTTTAGTAGAGGAAAAATGAGAAGACATAAAAGTCACCAAAGTCTTGAGAGTCGTTTTTAGTCGTCATATTAATAACAATAACATTAATAATAATAATACTAATATTACTAAATTTGCTTATATGCAAGCGCTTAATTAAGGTAACAGTTTCTTGCTTATATCTCGAAAACAGTTCCTTCTATCAATTTTTATTTTTTTACTAAAATTAAAGCTGATAAAATTTCCTACAAAATAGTTATTTGCATTTTTCTTGTAGGACCAAGTATAAGCGAGTTATAAAGATGGATATAAATAATATTTAACAAAAATTTGCTTTAAAATAAAATGTTTGAAAAACCTAAATTAAACTAAATTAATTGAGTCTAACACTTTAGTATAGGAAAAAGGAGAAAACATAAAAGTCACCAAAGTCTTCAGAGTCGTTTTTGGTTGTCATATTAATAACAATAACATTAATAATAATAATACTAATAGTACTAAATTTGCTTATATGCAAGCGCTTTATTAAGGTAACAGTTTTTTGGTTTCTTGCTTATATCTCGAAAACAGTTACTCCTATCAATTTTTTTCTTTTTACTAAAATTAAAGCTGATAAAATTTCCTACAAAATAGTTATTTGCATTTTTCTTGTAGGACCAAGTATAAGCGAGTTATAAAGATGGATATAAATAATATTTAACAAAAATTTGCTTTAAAATAAAATGTTTGAAATACTGAAATTAAACTAAATTAATTGTGTCTAACACTTTAGTGGAGGAAAAAGGAGGACACATAAAAGTCACTAAAGGTTTCAGAGACGTCTTTAATCGTCATACTAATAACAATAACATTAATAATAATAATACTAATAGTACTAAATTTGCTTGTATGCAAACGCTTAATTAAGGTGACAGTTTTTTGGTTTCTTGCTTATATCTCGAAAACAGTTACTCCTATCAATTTTTATCTTTTTACTAAAATTAAAGCTGATAAAATTTCCTACAAAATAGTTTTTTGCATTTTTCATGTAGGACTAACCATAAGCGAGATATAAGTTTGAAAATAATCAATATTTAAAAAAAAATTGCTTTAACAAAAAATGTCTTGTGATTTAAAATACACTTAATTTATTGGGTCCAATACTTTATTAGAAGAAAAAGAAGGTGACTTAAAAGTCACTGAAGTCTTCAGAGTCGTTTTTAAATGATGCATTTTCGTCTACGTCTCAAACATTGAAAACTGAATTACATTTTTGTTCAGTAACTGTTACAGTTTTCAATTTGGTTTTTTGCTTATATCTCGAAAACAGTTACTCCTATCAATTTTTATCTTTTTTTTCAATATTCAAGCTGATAAAATTTCCTACAAAATAGTTATTTGCATTTTTCTTGTAGGACCAACCATAAGCGCGTTATAGAGTTGGATATAAATAATCTTTAACAAAAATTTGCTTTAAAATAAAATGTTTGAAAAACCGAAACTAAACTAAATTAATTAAGACTAACACTTTAGTAGAGGAAAAAGGAGAAGACATAAAAGTCACCAAAGTCTTGAGAGTCGTTTTTAGTCGTCATATTAATAACAATAACATTAATAATAATAATACTAATATTACTAAATTTGCTTATATTCAAGCGCTTAATTGAGGTAACAGTTTCTTGCTTATATTTCGAAAACAGTTACTCCTATCAATTTTTATCTTTTTACTAAAATTAAAGCTGATAAAATTTCCTACAAAATAGTTATTTGCATTTTTTATGTAGGACTAACCATAAGCGAGATATAAGTTTGAAAATAATTAATATTTAAAAAAAAAGTGCTTTAACAGAAAATGTCTTGTGATTTAAAATACACTTAATTTATTGGGTCCAATACTTTATTAGAAGAAAAAGGAGGTGACATAAAAGTCACTGAAGTCTTCAGAGTCGTTTTTAAATGATGCATTTTCGTCTTCGTCTCAAACATTGAAAACTGAATTACATTTTTGTTTAGTAACTGTAACAGTTTTCACTTTGGTTTTTTGCTTATATCTCGAAAACAATTACTCCTATCAATTTTTATCTTTCTTTCAAATTTAAAGCTGATAAAATTTCCTACAAAATAGTTATGTGCATTTCTTTTGTAAGACCAACCATAAGCGAGTTATAGAGTTGGATATAAATAATCTTTAACAAAAATTTGCTTTAAAATAAAATGTTTGAAAAACCTAAATTAAACTAAATTAAATGAGTTTAACACTTTAGTATAGGAAAAAGGAGAAAACATAAAAGTCACCAAAGTCTTCAGAGTCGTTTTTGGTCGTCATATTAATAACAATAACATTAATAATAATAATACTAATAGTACTAAATTTGCTTATATGCAAGCGCTTTATTAAGGTAACAGTTTTTTGGTTTCTTGCTTATATCTCGAAAACAGTTACTCCTATCAATTTTTATCTTTTTACTAAAATTAAAGCTGATAAAATTTCCTACAAAATAGTTATTTGCATTTTTCTTGTAGGACCAAGTATAAGCGAGTTATAAAGATGGATATAAATAATATTTAACAAAAATTTGCTTTAAAATAAAATGTTTGAAATACTGAAATTGAACTAAATTAATTGTGTCTAACACTTAAGTAAAGGAAAAAGGAGGAGACATACAAGTCACTAAAGGTTTCAGAGTCGTCTTTAATCGTCATACTAACAACAATAACATTAATAATAATAATACTAATAGTAGTAAATTTGCTTGTATGCAAACGCTTAATTAAGGTGACAGTTTTTTGGTTTCTTGCTTATAACTCGAAAACAGTTACTTCTATCAATTTTTATCTTTTTACTAAAATTAAAGCTGATAAAATTTCCTACAAAATAGTTTTTAGCATTTTTCATGTAGGACTAACCATAAGCGAGATATAAGTTTGAAAATAATCAAAATTTAAAAAAAAAGTGCTTTAACAAAAAATGTCTTGTGATTTAAAATACACTTAATTTATTGGGTCCAATACTTTATTAGAAGAAAAAGGAGGTGACTTAAAAGTCACTGAAGTCTTCAGAGTCGTTTTTAAATGCTGCATTTTCGTCTACGTCTCAAACATTGAAAACTGAATTACATTTTTGTTCAGTATCAGTTACAGTTTTCTTATTGGTTTTTTGCTTATATCTCGAAAACAGTTACTCCTACCAATTTTTATCTTTTTTTGAAAATTCAAGCTGATAAAATTTCCTACAAAATAGTTATTTGCATTTTTCTTGTAGGACCAACCATAAGCGAGTTATAGAGTTGGATATAAATAATCTTTAACAAAAATTTGCTTTAAAATAAAATGTTTGAAAAACCGAAATTAAACTAAATTAATTAAGACTAACACTTTAGTAGAGGAAAAATGAGAAGACATAAAAGTCACCAAAGTCTTGAGAGTCGTTTTTAGTCGTCATATTAATAACAATAACATTAATAATAATAATACTAATATTACTAAATTTGCTTATATGCAAGCGCTTAATTAAGGTAACAGTTTCTTGCTTATATCTCGAAAACAGTTCCTTCTATCAATTTTTATTTTTTTACTAAAATTAAAGCTGATAAAATTTCCTACAAAATAGTTATTTGCATTTTTCTTGTAGGACCAAGTATAAGCGAGTTATAAAGATGGATATAAATAATATTTAACAAAAATTTGCTTTAAAATAAAATGTTTGAAAAACCTAAATTAAACTAAATTAATTGAGTCTAACACTTTAGTATAGGAAAAAGGAGAAAACATAAAAGTCACCAAAGTCTTCAGAGTCGTTTTTGGTTGTCATATTAATAACAATAACATTAATAATAATAATACTAATAGTACTAAATTTGCTTATATGCAAGCGCTTTATTAAGGTAACAGTTTTTTGGTTTCTTGCTTATATCTCGAAAACAGTTACTCCTATCAATTTTTTTCTTTTTACTAAAATTAAAGCTGATAAAATTTCCTACAAAATAGTTATTTGCATTTTTCTTGTAGGACCAAGTATAAGCGAGTTATAAAGATGGATATAAATAATATTTAACAAAAATTTGCTTTAAAATAAAATGTTTGAAATACTGAAATTAAACTAAATTAATTGTGTCTAACACTTTAGTGGAGGAAAAAGGAGGACACATAAAAGTCACTAAAGGTTTCAGAGACGTCTTTAATCGTCATACTAATAACAATAACATTAATAATAATAATACTAATAGTACTAAATTTGCTTGTATGCAAACGCTTAATTAAGGTGACAGTTTTTTGGTTTCTCGCTTATATCTCGAAAACAGTTACTCCTATTAATTTTTATCTTTTTACTAAAATTAAAGCTGATAAAATTTCCTACAAAATAGTTTTTTGCATTTTTCATGTAGGACTAACCATAAGCGAGATATAAGTTTGAAAATAATCAATATTTAAATAAAAATTGCTTTAACAAAAAATGTCTTGTGATTTAAAATACACTTAATTTATTGGGTCCAATACTTTATTAGAAGAAAAAGAAGGTGACTTAAAAGTCACTGAAGTCTTCAGAGTCGTTTTTAAATGCTGCATTTTCGTCTACGTCTCAAACATTGAAAACTGAATTACATTTTTGTTCAGTAACAGTTACAGTTTTCTTATTGGTTTTTTGCTTATATCTCGAAAACAGTTACTCCTATCAATTTTTATCTTTTTTTCAAAATTCAAGCTGATAAAATTTCCTACAAAATAGTTATTTGCATTTTTCTTGTAGGACCAACCATAAGCGAGTTATAGAGTTGGATATAAATAATCTTTAACAAAAATTTGCTTTAAAATAAAATGTTTGAAAAACCGAAATTAAACTAAATTAATTAAGACTAACACTTTAGTGGAGGAAAAAGGAGAAGACATAAAAGTCACCAAAGTCTTGAGAGTCGTTTTTAGTCGTCATATTAATAACAATAACATTAATAATAATAATACTAATACTACTAAATTTGCTTATATGCAAGCGCTTAATTAAGGTAACAGTTTCTTGCTTATATCTCGAAAACAGTTACTCCTATTAATTTTTATTTTTTTACTAAAATTAAAGCTGATAAAATTTCCTACAAAATAGTTATTTGCATTTTTCTTGTAGGACCAAGTATAAGCGAGTTATAAAGATGGATATAAATAATATTTAACAAAAATTTGCTTTAAAATAAAATGTTTGAAAAACCTAAATTAAACTAAATTAATTGAGTCTAACACTTTAGTATAGGAAAAATGAGAAAATATAAAAGTCACCAAAGTCTTCAGAGTCGTTTTTGGTCGTCATATTAATAACAATAACATTAATAATAATAATACTAATAGTACTAAATTTGCTTATGTGCAAGCGCTTTATTAAGGTAACAGTTTTTTGGTTTCTTGCTTATATCTCGAAAACAGTTACTCCTATCAATTTTTATCTTTTTACTAAAATTAAAGCTGATAAAATTTCCTACAAAATAGTTATTTGCATTTTTCATGTAGGGCTAACCATAAGCGAGATAAAAGTTTGAAAATAATTAATATTTAAAAAAAAAGTGCTTTAACAGAAAATGTCTTGTATTTTAAAATACACTTAATTTATTGGGTCCAATACTTTATTAGAAGAAAAAGGAGGTGACATAAAAGTTACTGAAGTCTTCAGAGTCGTTTTTAAATGATGCATTTCCGTCTTCGTCTCAAACATTGAAAACTGAATTACATTTTTGTTCAGTAACTGTAACAGTTTTCACTTTGGTTTTTTGCTTATATCTCGAAAACAATTACTCCTATCAATTTTTATCTTTCTTTCAAAATTAAAGCTGATAAAATTTCATATAAAATAGTTATTTGCATTTCTTTTGTAAGACCAACCATAAGCGAGTTATAGAGTTGGATATAAATAATCTTTAACAAAAATTTGCTTTAAAATAAAATGTTTGAAAAACCTAAATTAAACTAAATTAATTGAGTCTAACACTTTAGTATAGGAAAAAGGAGAAGACATAAAAGTCACCAAAGTCTTCAGAGTCGTTTTTGGTCGTCATATTAATAACAATAACATTAATAATAATAATACAAATAGTACAAAATTTGCTTATATGCAAACGCTTAATTAAGGTAACAGTTTTTTGGATTCTTGCTTATATCTCGAAAACAGTTACTTCTATCAATTTTTATCTTTTAACTAAAATTAAAGCTGATAAAATTTCCTACAAAATAGTTATTTGCATTTTTCATGTAGGACTAACCATAAGCAAGATATAAGTTTGAAAGTAATTAATATTTAAAAAAAAAGTGCTTTAACAGGAAATGTCTTGTGATTTAAAATACACTTAATTTTATGGGTCCAATACTTTATTAGAAGAAAAAGGAGGTGACATAAAAGTCACCAAAGTCTTGAGAGTCGTTTTTAAATGCTGCATTTTCGTCTACGTCTCAAACATTGAAAACTGAATTACATTTTTATTCAGTAACAGTTACAGTTTTCTTATTGGTTTTTTGCTTATATCTCGAAAACAGTTACTTCTATCAATTTTTATCTTTCATTCAAAATTAAAGCTGATAAAATTTCCTACAAAATAGTTATGTGCATTTCTTTTGTAAGACCAACCATAAGCGAGTTATAGAGTTGGATATAAATAATCTTTAAAAAAATTTGCTTTAAAATAAAATGTTTGAAAAACCGAAATTAAACTAAATTAATTAAGACTAACACTTTAGTAGAGGAAAAAGGAGAAGACATAAAAGTCACCAAAGTCTTGAGAGTCGTTTTTAGTCGTCATATTAATAACAATAACATTAATAATAATAATACTAATAGTACTAAATTTGCTTATATGCAAGCGCTTAATTAAGGTAACAGTTTCTTGCTTATATCTCGAAAACAGTTACTCCTATCAATTTTTATTTTTTTACTAAAATTAAAGCTGATAAAATTTCCTACAAAATAGTTATTTGCATTTTTTATGTAAGACTAACCATAAGCGAGATATATGTTTGAAAATAATTAATATTTTAAAAAAAAGTGCTTTAACAGAAAATGTTTTGTGATTTAAAATACACTTAATTTATAAGGTCCAATACTTTATTAGAAGAAAAAGAAGGTGACTTAAAAGTCACTGAAGTCTTCAGAGTCGTTTTTAAATGATGCATTTTCGTCTACGTCTCAAACATTGAAAACTGAATTACATTTTTGTTCAGTAACAGTTACAGTTTTCTTATTGGTTTTTTGCTTATATCTCGAAAACAGTTACACCCAACAATTTTTATCTTTTTTTTCAAAATTCAAGCCGATAAAATTTCCTACAAAATAGTTATTTGCATTTTTCTTGTAGGACCAACCATAAGCGAATTATAGAGTTGGATATAAATAATCTTTAACAAAAATTTGCTTTAAAATAAAATGTTTGAAAAACCGAAATTAAACTAAATTAATTAAGACTAACACTTTAGTAGAGGAAAAAGGAGAAGACATAAAAGTCACCAAAGTCTTGAGAGTCGTTTTTAGTCGTCATATTAATAACAATAACATTAATAATAATAATACTAATATTACTAAATTTGCTTATATGCAAGCGCTTAATTAAGGTAACAGTTTCTTGCTTATATCTCGAAAACAGTTCCTTCTATCAATTTTTATTTTTTTACTAAAATTAAAGCTCATAAAATTTCCTACAAAATAGTTATTTGCATTTTTCTTGTAGGACCAAGTATAAGCGAGTTATAAAGATGGATATAAATAATATTTAACAAAAATTTGCTTTAAAATAAAATGTTTGAAAAACCTAAATTAAACTAAATTAATTGAGTCTAACACTTTAGTATAGGAAAAAGGAGAAAACATAAAAGTCACCAAAGTCTTCAGAGTCGTTTTTGGTCGTCATATTAATAACAATAACATTAATAATAATAATACTAATGTTACTAAATTTGCTTATATGCAAGCGCTTTATTAAGGTAACAGTTTTTTGGTTTCTTGCTTATATCTCGAAAACAGTTACTCCTATCAATTTTTATCTTTTTACTAAAATTAAAGCTGATAATATTTCCTACAAAATAGTTATTTGCATTTTTCATGTAGGGCTAACCATAAGCGAGATATAAGTTTGAAAATAATTAATATTAAAAAAAAAGTGCTTTAACAGAAAATGTCTTGTGATTTAAAATACACTTAATTTATTGGGTCCAATACTTTATTAGAAGAAAAAGGAGGTGACATAAAAGTTACTGAAGTTTTCAAAGTCGTTTTTAAATGATGCATTTTCGTCTTCGTCTAAAACATTGAAAACTGAATTACATTTTTGTTCAGTAACTGTAACAGTTTTCACTTTGGTTTTTTGCTTATATCTCGAAAACAATTACTCCTATCAATTTTTATCTTTCTTTCAAAATTAAAGCTGATAAAATTTCCTACAAAATAGTTATTTGCATTTCTTTTGTAAGACCAACCATAAGCGAGTTGTAGAGTTGGATATAAATAATCTTTAACAAAAATTTGCTTTAAAATAAAATGTTTGAAAAACCTGAATTAAACTAAATTAATTGAGTCTAACACTTTAGTATAGGAAAAAGGAGAAGACATAAAAGTCACCAAAGTCTTCAGAGTCGTTTTTGGTCGTCATATTAATAACAATAACATTAATAATAATAATACAAATAGTACTAAATTTGCTTATATGCAAACGCTTAATTAAGGTAACAGTTTTTTGGTTTCTTGCTTATATCTCGAAAACAGTTACTTCTATCAATTTTTATCTTTTAACTAAAATTAAAGCTGATAAAATTTCCTACAAAATAGTTATTTGCATTTTTCATGTAGGACTAACCATAAGCGAGATATAAGTTTGAAAATAATTAATATTTAAAAAAAAAGTGCTTTAACAGAAAATGTCTTGTGATTTAAAATACACTTAATTTTATGGGTCCAATACTTTATTAGAAGAAAAAGGAGGTGACATAAAAGTCACCAAAGTCTTGAGAGTCGTTTTTAATCGTCATATTAATAACAATAACATTAATAATAATAATACTAATAGTACTAAATTTGCTTATATGCAAGCGCTTAATTAAGGTAACAGTTTCTTGCTTATATCTCGAAAACAGTTACTCCTATCAATTTTTATTTTTTTACTAAAATTAAAGCTGATAAAATTTCCTACAAAATAGTTTTTTGCATTTTTCATGTAAGACTAACCATAAGCGAGATATAAGTTTGAAAATAATCAATATTTAAAAAAAAAGTGCTTTAACAAAAAATGTCTTGTGATTTAAAATACACTTAATTTATTGGGTCCAATACTTTATTAGAAGAAAAAGGAGGTGACTTAAAAGTCACTGAAGTCTTCAGAGTCGTTTTTAAATGCTGCATTTTCGTCTACGTCTCAAACATTGAAAACTGAATTACATTTTTGTTCAGTAACAGTTACAGTTTTCTTATTGGTTTTTTGCTTATATCTCGAAAACAGTTACACCCAACAATTTTTATCTTTTTTTCAAAATTCAAGCTGATAAAATTTCCTACAAAATAGTTATTTGCATTTTTCTTGTAGGACCAACCATAAGCGAGTTATAGAGTTGGATATAAATAATCTTTAACAAAAATTTGCTTTAAAATAAAATGTTTGAAAAACCGAAATTAAACTAAATTAATTAAGACTAACACTTTAGTAGAGGAAAAAGGAAAAGACATAAAAGTCACCAAAGTCTTGAGAGTCGTTTTTAGTCGTCATATTAATAACAATAACATTAATAATAATAATACTAATATTACTAAATTTGCTTATATGCAAGCGCTTAATTAAGGTAACAGTTTCTTGCTTATATCTCGAAAACAATTCCTTCTATCAATTTTTATTTTTTTACTAAAATTAAAGCTGATAAAATTTCCTACAAAATAGTTATTTGCATTTTTCATGTAGGGCTAACCATAAGCGAGATATAAGTTTGAAAATAATTAATATTTAAAAAAAAAGTGCTTTAACAGAAAATGTCTTGTAATTTAAAATACACTTAATTTATTGGGTCCAATACTTTATTAGAAGAAAAAGGAGGTGACATAAAAGTCACTGAAGTCTTCAGAGTCGTTTTTAAATGATGCATTTTCGTCTTCGTCTCAAACATTGAAAACTGAATTACATTTTTGTTCAGTAACTGTAACAGTTTTCACTTTGGTTTTTTGCTTATATCTCGAAAACAATTACTCCTATCAATTTTTATCTTTCTTTCAAAATTAAAGCTGATAAAATTTCCTACAAAATAGTTATTTGCATTTCTTTTGTAAGACCAACCATAAGCGAGTTATAGAGTTGGATGGAAATAATCTTTAACAAAAATTTGCTTTAAAATAAAATGTTTGAAAAACCTAAATTAAACTAAATTAATTGTGTCTAACACTTTAGTATAGGAAAAAGGAGAAGACATAAAAGTCACCAAAGTCTTCAGAGTCGTTTTTGGTCGTCATATTAATAACAATAACATTAATAATAATAATACAAATAGTACTAAATTTGCTTATATGCAAACGCTTAATTAAGGTAACATTTTTTTGGTTTCTTGCTTATATCTCGAAAACAGTTACTTCTATCAATTTTTATCTTTTAACTAAAATTAAAGCTGATAAAATTTCCTACAAAATAGTTATTTGCATTTTTCATGTAGGACTAACCATAAGCGAGATATAAGTTTGAAAATAATTAATATTTAAAAAAAAAGTGCTTTAACAGGAAATGTCTTGTGATTTAAAATACACTTAATTTTATGGGTCCAATACTTTATTAGAAGAAAAAGGAGGTGACATAAAAGTCACCAAAGTCTTGAGAGTCGTTTTTAGTCGTCATATTAATAACAATAACATTAATAATAATAATACTAATAGTACTAAATTTGTTTATATGCAAGCGCTTAATTAAGGTAACAGTTTCTTGCATATATCTCGAAAACAGTTACTCCTATCAATTTTTAACTTTTTTTCAAAATTCAAGCTGATAAAATTTCCTACAAAATAGTTATTTGCATTTTTCTTGTAGGACCAACCATAAGCGCGTTATAGAGTTGGATATAAATAATCTTTAACAAAAATTTGCTTTAAAATAAAATGTTTGAAAAACCGAAACTAAACTAAATTAATTAAGACTAACACTTTAGTAGAGGAAAAAGGAGAAGACATAAAAGTCACCAAAGTCTTGAGAGTCGTTTTTAGTCGTCATATTAATAACAATAACATTAATAATAATATACTAATATTACTAAATTTGCTTATATGCAAGCGCTTAATTAAGGTAACAGTTTCTTGCTTATATTTCGAAAACAGTTACTCCTATCAATTTTTATCTTTTTACTAAAATTAAAGCTGATAAAATTTCCTACAAAATAGTTATTTGCATTTTTTATGTAGGACTAACCATAAGCGAGATATAAGTTTGAAAATAATTAATATTTAAAAAAAAAGTGCTTTAACAGAAAATGTCTTGTGATTTAAAATACACTTAATTTATTGGGTCCAATACTTTATTAGAAGAAAAAGGAGGTGACATAAAAGTCACTGAAGTCTTCAGAGTCGTTTTTAAATGATGCATTTTCGTCTTCGTCTCAAACATTGAAAACTGAATTACATTTTTGTTTAGTAACTGTAACAGTTTTCACTTTGGTTTTTTGCTTATATCTCGAAAACAATTACTCCTATCAATTTTTATCTTTCTTTCAAATTTAAAGCTGATAAAATTTCCTACAAAATAGTTATGTGCATTTCTTTTGTAAGACCAACCATAAGCGAGTTATAGAGTTGGATATAAATAATCTTTAACAAAAATTTGCTTTAAAATAAAATGTTTGAAAAACCTAAATTAAACTAAATTAATTGAGTTTAACACTTTAGTATAGGAAAAAGGAGAAAACATAAAAGTCACCAAAGTCTTCAGAGTCGTTTTTGGTCGTCATATTAATAACAATAACATTAATAATAATAATACTAATAGTACTAAATTTGTTTATATGCAAGCGCTTAATTAAGGTAACAGTTTCTTGCATATATCTCGAAAACAGTTACTCCTATCAATTTTTAACTTTTTTTCAAAATTCAAGCTGATAAAATTTCCTACAAAATAGTTATTTGCATTTTTCTTGTAGGACCAACCATAAGCGCGTTATAGAGTTGGATATAAATAATCTTTAACAAAAATTTGCTTTAAAATAAAATGTTTGAAAAACCGAAACTAAACTAAATTAATTAAGACTAACACTTTAGTAGAGGAAATAGGAGAAGACATAAAAGTCACCAAAGTCTTGAGAGTCGTTTTTAGTCGTCATATTAATAACAATAACATTAATAATAATATACTAATATTACTAAATTTGCTTATATGCAAGCGCTTAATTAAGGTAACAGTTTCTTGTTTATATTTCGAAAACAGTTACTCCTATCAATTTTTATCTTTTTACTAAAATTAAAGCTGATAAAATTTCCTACAAAATAGTTATTTGCATTTTTCTTGTAGGACCAAGTATAAGCGAGTTATAAAGATGGATATAAATAATATTTAACAAAAATTTGCTTTAAAATAAAATGTTTGAAATACTGAAATTGAACTAAATTAATTGTGTCTAACACTTAAGTAAAGGAAAAAGGAGGAGACATAAAAGTCACTAAAGGTTTCAGAGTCGTCTTTAATCGTCATACTAACAACAATAACATTAATAATAATAATACTAATAGTAGTAAATTTGCTTGTATGCAAACGCTTAATTAAGGTGACAGTTTTTTGGTTTCTTGCTTATAACTCGAAAACAGTTACTCCTATCAATTTTTATCTTTTTACTAAAATTAAAGCTGATAAAATTTCCTACAAAATAGTTTTTAGCATTTTTCATGTAGGACTAACCATAAGCGAGATATAAGTTTGAAAATAATCAAAATTTAAAAAAAAAGTGCTTTAACAAAAAATGTCTTGTGATTTAAAATACACTTAATTTATTGGGTCCAATACTTTATTAGAAGAAAAAGGAGGTGACTTAAAAGTCACTGAAGTCTTCAGAGTCGTTTTTAAATGCTGCATTTTCGTCTAAGTCTCAAACATTGAAAACTGAATTACATTTTTGTTCAGTATCAGTTACAGTTTTCTTATTGGTTTTTTGCTTATATCTCGAAAACAGTTACTCCTACCAATTTTTATCTTTTTTTCAAAATTCAAGCTGATAAAATTTCCTACAAAATAGTTATTTGCATTTTTCTTGTAGGACCAAGTATAAGCGAGTTATAAAGATGGATATAAATAATATTTAACAAAAATTTGCTTTAAAATAAAATGTTTGAAATACTGAAATTAAACTAAATTAATTGTGTCTAACACTTTAGTGGAGGAAAAAGGAGGACACATAAAAGTCACTAAAGGTTTCAGAGACGTCTTTAATCGTCATACTAATAACAATAACATTAATAATAATAATACTAATAGTACTAAATTTGCTTGTATGCAAACGCTTAATTAAGGTGACAGTTTTTTGGTTTCTTGCTTATATCTCGAAAACAGTTACTCCTATCAATTTTTATCTTTTTACTAAAATTAAAGCTGATAAAATTTCCTACAAAATAGTTTTTTGCATTTTTCATGTAGGACTAACCATAAGCGAGATATAAGTTTGAAAATAATCAATATTTAAAAAAAAATTGCTTTAACAAAAAATGTCTTGTGATTTAAAATACACTTAATTTATTGGGTCCAATACTTTATTAGAAGAAAAAGAAGGTGACTTAAAAGTCACTGAAGTCTTCAGAGTCGTTTTTAAATGATGCATTTTCGTCTACGTCTCAAACATTGAAAACTGAATTACATTTTTGTTCAGTAACTGTTACAGTTTTCAATTTGGTTTTTTGCTTATATCTCGAAAACAGTTACTCCTATCAATTTTTATCTTTTTTTTCAATATTCAAGCTGATAAAATTTCCTACAAAATAGTTATTTGCATTTTTCTTGTAGGACCAACCATAAGCGCGTTATAGAGTTGGATATAAATAATCTTTAACAAAAATTTGCTTTAAAATAAAATGTTTGAAAAACCGAAACTAAACTAAATTAATTAAGACTAACACTTTAGTAGAGGAAAAAGGAGAAGACATAAAAGTCACCAAAGTCTTGAGAGTCGTTTTTAGTCGTCATATTAATAACAATAACATTAATAATAATAATACTAATATTACTAAATTTGCTTATATTCAAGCGCTTAATTGAGGTAACAGTTTCTTGCTTATATTTCGAAAAGAGTTACTCCTATCAATTTTTATCTTTTTACTAAAATTAAAGCTGATAAAATTTCCTACAAAATAGTTATTTGCATTTTTTATGTAGGACTAACCATAAGCGAGATATAAGTTTGAAAATAATTAATATTTAAAAAAAAAGTGCTTTAACAGAAAATGTCTTGTGATTTAAAATACACTTAATTTATTGGGTCCAATACTTTATTAGAAGAAAAAGGAGGTGACATAAAAGTCACTGAAGTCTTCAGAGTCGTTTTTAAATGATGCATTTTCGTCTTCGTCTCAAACATTGAAAACTGAATTACATTTTTGTTTAGTAACTGTAACAGTTTTCACTTTGGTTTTTTGCTTATATCTCGAAAACAATTACTCCTATCAATTTTTATCTTTCTTTCAAATTTAAAGCTGATAAAATTTCCTACAAAATAGTTATGTGCATTTCTTTTGTAAGACCAACCATAAGCGAGTTATAGAGTTGGATATAAATAATCTTTAACAAAAATTTGCTTTAAAATAAAATGTTTGAAAAACCTAAATTAAACTAAATTAAATGAGTTTAACACTTTAGTATAGGAAAAAGGAGAAAACATAAAAGTCACCAAAGTCTTCAGAGTCGTTTTTGGTCGTCATATTAATAACAATAACATTAATAATAATAATACTAATAGTACTAAATTTGCTTATATGCAAGCGCTTTATTAAGGTAACAGTTTTTTGGTTTCTTGCTTATATCTCGAAAACAGTTACTCCTATCAATTTTTATCTTTTTACTAAAATTAAAGCTGATAAAATTTCCTACAAAATAGTTATTTGCATTTTTCTTGTAGGACCAAGTATAAGCGAGTTATAAAGATGGATATAAATAATATTTAACAAAAATTTGCTTTAAAATAAAATGTTTGAAATACTGAAATTGAACTAAATTAATTGTGTCTAACACTTAAGTAAAGGAAAAAGGAGGAGACATACAAGTCACTAAAGGTTTCAGAGTCGTCTTTAATCGTCATACTAACAACAATAACATTAATAATAATAATACTAATAGTAGTAAATTTGCTTGTATGCAAACGCTTAATTAAGGTGACAGTTTTTTGGTTTCTTGCTTATAACTCGAAAACAGTTACTTCTATCAATTTTTATCTTTTTACTAAAATTAAAGCTGATAAAATTTCCTACAAAATAGTTTTTAGCATTTTTCATGTAGGACTAACCATAAGCGAGATATAAGTTTGAAAATAATCAAAATTTAAAAAAAAAGTGCTTTAACAAAAAATGTCTTGTGATTTAAAATACACTTAATTTATTGGGTCCAATACTTTATTAGAAGAAAAAGGAGGTGACTTAAAAGTCACTGAAGTCTTCAGAGTCGTTTTTAAATGCTGCATTTTCGTCTACGTCTCAAACATTGAAAACTGAATTACATTTTTGTTCAGTATCAGTTACAGTTTTCTTATTGGTTTTTTGCTTATATCTCGAAAACAGTTACTCCTACCAATTTTTATCTTTTTTTGAAAATTCAAGCTGATAAAATTTCCTACAAAATAGTTATTTGCATTTTTCTTGTAGGACCAACCATAAGCGAGTTATAGAGTTGGATATAAATAATCTTTAACAAAAATTTGCTTTAAAATAAAATGTTTGAAAAACCGAAATTAAACTAAATTAATTAAGACTAACACTTTAGTAGAGGAAAAATGAGAAGACATAAAAGTCACCAAAGTCTTGAGAGTCGTTTTTAGTCGTCATATTAATAACAATAACATTAATAATAATAATACTAATATTACTAAATTTGCTTATATGCAAGCGCTTAATTAAGGTAACAGTTTCTTGCTTATATCTCGAAAACAGTTCCTTCTATCAATTTTTATTTTTTTACTAAAATTAAAGCTGATAAAATTTCCTACAAAATAGTTATTTGCATTTTTCTTGTAGGACCAAGTATAAGCGAGTTATAAAGATGGATATAAATAATATTTAACAAAAATTTGCTTTAAAATAAAATGTTTGAAAAACCTAAATTAAACTAAATTAATTGAGTCTAACACTTTAGTATAGGAAAAAGGAGAAAACATAAAAGTCACCAAAGTCTTCAGAGTCGTTTTTGGTTGTCATATTAATAACAATAACATTAATAATAATAATACTAATAGTACTAAATTTGCTTATATGCAAGCGCTTTATTAAGGTAACAGTTTTTTGGTTTCTTGCTTATATCTCGAAAACAGTTACTCCTATCAATTTTTTTCTTTTTACTAAAATTAAAGCTGATAAAATTTCCTACAAAATAGTTATTTGCATTTTTCTTGTAGGACCAAGTATAAGCGAGTTATAAAGATGGATATAAATAATATTTAACAAAAATTTGCTTTAAAATAAAATGTTTGAAATACTGAAATTAAACTAAATTAATTGTGTCTAACACTTTAGTGGAGGAAAAAGGAGGACACATAAAAGTCACTAAAGGTTTCAGAGACGTCTTTAATCGTCATACTAATAACAATAACATTAATAATAATAATACTAATAGTACTAAATTTGCTTGTATGCAAACGCTTAATTAAGGTGACAGTTTTTTGGTTTCTCGCTTATATCTCGAAAACAGTTACTCCTATTAATTTTTATCTTTTTACTAAAATTAAAGCTGATAAAATTTCCTACAAAATAGTTTTTTGCATTTTTCATGTAGGACTAACCATAAGCGAGATATAAGTTTGAAAATAATCAATATTTAAATAAAAATTGCTTTAACAAAAAATGTCTTGTGATTTAAAATACACTTAATTTATTGGGTCCAATACTTTATTAGAAGAAAAAGAAGGTGACTTAAAAGTCACTGAAGTCTTCAGAGTCGTTTTTAAATGCTGCATTTTCGTCTACGTCTCAAACATTGAAAACTGAATTACATTTTTGTTCAGTAACAGTTACAGTTTTCTTATTGGTTTTTTGCTTATATCTCGAAAACAGTTACTCCTATCAATTTTTATCTTTTTTTCAAAATTCAAGCTGATAAAATTTCCTACAAAATAGTTATTTGCATTTTTCTTGTAGGACCAACCATAAGCGAGTTATAGAGTTGGATATAAATAATCTTTAACAAAAATTTGCTTTAAAATAAAATGTTTGAAAAACCGAAATTAAACTAAATTAATTAAGACTAACACTTTAGTGGAGGAAAAAGGAGAAGACATAAAAGTCACCAAAGTCTTGAGAGTCGTTTTTAGTCGTCATATTAATAACAATAACATTAATAATAATAATACTAATACTACTAAATTTGCTTATATGCAAGCGCTTAATTAAGGTAACAGTTTCTTGCTTATATCTCGAAAACAGTTACTCCTATTAATTTTTATTTTTTTACTAAAATTAAAGCTGATAAAATTTCCTACAAAATAGTTATTTGCATTTTTCTTGTAGGACCAAGTATAAGCGAGTTATAAAGATGGATATAAATAATATTTAACAAAAATTTGCTTTAAAATAAAATGTTTGAAAAACCTAAATTAAACTAAATTAATTGAGTCTAACACTTTAGTATAGGAAAAATGAGAAAATATAAAAGTCACCAAAGTCTTCAGAGTCGTTTTTGGTCGTCATATTAATAACAATAACATTAATAATAATAATACTAATAGTACTAAATTTGCTTATGTGCAAGCGCTTTATTAAGGTAACAGTTTTTTGGTTTCTTGCTTATATCTCGAAAACAGTTACTCCTATCAATTTTTATCTTTTTACTAAAATTAAAGCTGATAAAATTTCCTACAAAATAGTTATTTGCATTTTTCATGTAGGGCTAACCATAAGCGAGATAAAAGTTTGAAAATAATTAATATTTAAAAAAAAAGTGCTTTAACAGAAAATGTCTTGTATTTTAAAATACACTTAATTTATTGGGTCCAATACTTTATTAGAAGAAAAAGGAGGTGACATAAAAGTTACTGAAGTCTTCAGAGTCGTTTTTAAATGATGCATTTCCGTCTTCGTCTCAAACATTGAAAACTGAATTACATTTTTGTTCAGTAACTGTAACAGTTTTCACTTTGGTTTTTTGCTTATATCTCGAAAACAATTACTCCTATCAATTTTTATCTTTCTTTCAAAATTAAAGCTGATAAAATTTCATATAAAATAGTTATTTGCATTTCTTTTGTAAGACCAACCATAAGCGAGTTATAGAGTTGGATATAAATAATCTTTAACAAAAATTTGCTTTAAAATAAAATGTTTGAAAAACCTAAATTAAACTAAATTAATTGAGTCTAACACTTTAGTATAGGAAAAAGGAGAAGACATAAAAGTCACCAAAGTCTTCAGAGTCGTTTTTGGTCGTCATATTAATAACAATAACATTAATAATAATAATACAAATAGTACAAAATTTGCTTATATGCAAACGCTTAATTAAGGTAACAGTTTTTTGGATTCTTGCTTATATCTCGAAAACAGTTACTTCTATCAATTTTTATCTTTTAACTAAAATTAAAGCTGATAAAATTTCCTACAAAATAGTTATTTGCATTTTTCATGTAGGACTAACCATAAGCAAGATATAAGTTTGAAAGTAATTAATATTTAAAAAAAAAGTGCTTTAACAGGAAATGTCTTGTGATTTAAAATACACTTAATTTTATGGGTCCAATACTTTATTAGAAGAAAAAGGAGGTGACATAAAAGTCACCAAAGTCTTGAGAGTCGTTTTTAAATGCTGCATTTTCGTCTACGTCTCAAACATTGAAAACTGAATTACATTTTTATTCAGTAACAGTTACAGTTTTCTTATTGGTTTTTTGCTTATATCTCGAAAACAGTTACTTCTATCAATTTTTATCTTTCATTCAAAATTAAAGCTGATAAAATTTCCTACAAAATAGTTATGTGCATTTCTTTTGTAAGACCAACCATAAGCGAGTTATAGAGTTGGATATAAATAATCTTTAAAAAAATTTGCTTTAAAATAAAATGTTTGAAAAACCGAAATTAAACTAAATTAATTAAGACTAACACTTTAGTAGAGGAAAAAGGAGAAGACATAAAAGTCACCAAAGTCTTGAGAGTCGTTTTTAGTCGTCATATTAATAACAATAACATTAATAATAATAATACTAATAGTACTAAATTTGCTTATATGCAAGCGCTTAATTAAGGTAACAGTTTCTTGCTTATATCTCGAAAACAGTTACTCCTATCAATTTTTATTTTTTTACTAAAATTAAAGCTGATAAAATTTCCTACAAAATAGTTATTTGCATTTTTTATGTAAGACTAACCATAAGCGAGATATATGTTTGAAAATAATTAATATTTTAAAAAAAAGTGCTTTAACAGAAAATGTTTTGTGATTTAAAATACACTTAATTTATAAGGTCCAATACTTTATTAGAAGAAAAAGGAGGTGACATATAAGTCACTAAAGTCTTCAGAGTCGATTTTAAATGCTGCATTTTCGTCTTCGTCTCAAACATTGAAAACTGAGTTACATTTTTGTTCAGTAACAGTTTCAGTTTTCTTATTGGTTTTTTGCTTATATCTCGAAAACAGTTACTTCTATCAATTTTTATCTTTCATTCAAAATTAAAGCTGATAAAATTTCCTACAAAATAGTTATGTGCATTTCTTTTGTAAGACCAACCATAAGCGAGTTATAGAGTTGGATATAAATAATCTTTAACAAAAATTTGCTTTAAAATAAAATGTTTGAAAAACCTAAATTAAACTAAATTAATTGAGTCTAACACTTTAGTATAGGAAAAAGGAGAAAACATAAAAGTCACCAAAGTCTTCAGAGTCGTTTTTGGTCGTCATATTAATAACAATAACATTAATAATAATAATACTAATAGTACTAAATTTGCTTATATGCAAGCGCTTTATTAAGGTAACAGTTTTTTGGTTTCTTGCTTATATCTCGAAAACAGTTACTCCTATCAATTTTTATCTTTTTACTAAAATTAAAGCTGATAAAATTTCCTACAAAATAGTTATTTGCATTTTTCTTGTAGGACCAAGTATAAGCGAGTTATAAAGATGGATATAAATAATATTTAACAAAAATTTGCTTTAAAATAAAATGTTTGAAATACTGAAATTAAACTAAATTAATTGTGTCTAACACTTTAGTGGAGGAAAAAGGAGGACACATAAAAGTCACTAAAGGTTTCAGAGACGTCTTTAATCGTCATACTAATAACAATAACATTAATAATAATAATACTAATAGTACTAAATTTGCTTGTATGCAAACGCTTAATTAAGGTGACAGTTTTTTGGTATCTTGCTTATATCTCGAAAACAGTTACTCCTATCAATTTTTATCTTTTTACTAAAATTAAAGCTGATAAAATTTCCTACAAAATAGTTTTTTGCATTTTTCATGTAGGACTAACCATAAGCGAGATATAAGTTTGAAAGTAATTAATATTTAAAAAAAAAGTGCTTTAACAAAAAATGTCTTGTGATTTAAAATACACTTAATTTATTGGGTCCAATACTTTATTAGAAAAAAAAGGAGGTGACTTAAAAGTCACTGAAGTCTTCAGAGTCGTTTTTAAATGCTGCATTTTCGTCTACGTCTCAAACACTGAAAACTGAATTACATTTTTGTTCAGTAACAGTTACAGTTTTCTTATTGGTTTTTTGCTTATATCTCGAAAACAGTTACTCCTATCAATTTTTATCTTTTTTTCAAAATTCAAGCTGATAAAATTTCCTACAAAATAGTTATTTGCATTTTTCTTGTAGGACCAACCATAAGCGAGTTATAGAGTTGGATATAAATAATCTTTAACAAAAATTTGCTTTAAAATAAAATGTTTGAAAAACCGAAATTAAACTAAATTAATTAAGACTAACACTTTAGTAGAGGAAAAAGGAGAAGACATAAAAGTCACCAAAGTCTTGAGAGTCGTTTTTAGTCGTCATATTAATAACAATAACATTAATAATAATAATACTAATATTACTAAATTTGCTTATATGCAAGCGCTTAATTAAGTTAACAGTTTCTTGCTTATATCTCGAAAACAGTTCCTTCTATCAATTTTTATTTTTATACTAAAATTAAAGCTGATAAAATTTCCTACAAAATAGTTATTTGCATTTTTCTTGTAGGACCAAGTATAAGCGAGTTATAAAGGTGGATATTAATAATATTTAACAAAAATTTGCTTTAAAATAAAATGTTTAAAAAACCTAAATTAAACTAAATTAATTGAGTCTAACACTTTAGTATAGGAAAAAGGAGAAAACACAAAAGTCACCAAAGTCTTCAGAGTCGTTTTTGGTCGTCATATTAATCACAATAACATTAATAATAATAATACTAATAGTACTAAATTTGCTTATATGCAAGCGCTTTATTAAGGTAACAGTTTTTTGGTTTCTTGCTTATATCTCGAAAACAGTTACTCCTATCAATTTTTATCTTTTTACTAAAATTAAAGCTGATAAAATTTCCTACAAAATAGTTATTTGCATTTTTCATGTAGGGCTAACCATAAGCGAGATATAAGTTTGAAAATAATTAATATTTAAAAAAAAAGTGCTTTAACAGAAAATGTCTTGTGATTTAAAATACACTTAATTTATTGGGTCCAATACTTTATTAGAAGAAAAAGGAGGTGACATAAAAGTTACTGAAGTCTTCAAAGTCGTTTTTAAATGATGCATTTCCGTCTTCGTCTCAAACATTGAAAACTGAATTACATTTTTGTTCAGTAACTGTAACAGTTTTCACTTTGGTTTTTTGCTTATATCTCGAAAACAATTACTCCTATCAATTTTTATCTTTCTTTCAAAATTAAAGCTGATAAAATTTTCTACAAAATAGTTATTTGCATTTCTTTTGTAAGACCAACCATAAGCGAGTTATAGAGTTGGATATAAATAATCTTTAACAAAAATTTGCTTTAAAATAAAATGTTTGAAAAACCTAAATTAAACTAAATTAACTGAGTCTAACACTTTAGTATAGGAAAAAGGAGAAGACATAAAAGTCACCAAAGTCTTCAGAGTCGTTTTTGGTCGTCATATTAATAACAATAACATTAATAATAATAATACAAATAGTACTAAATTTGCTTATATGCAAACGCTTAATTAAGGTAACAGTTTTTTGGTTTCTTGCTTATATCTCGAAAACAGTTACTTCTATCAATTTTTATCTTTTAACTAAAATTAAAGCTGATAAAATTTCCTACAAAATAGTTATTTGCATTTTTCATGTAGGACTAACCATAAGCGAGATATAAGTTTGAAAATAATTAATATTTAAAAAAAAAGTGCTTTAACAGAAAATGTCTTGTGATTTAAAATACACTTAATTTTATGGGTCCAATACTTTATTAGAAGCAAAAGGAGGTGACATAAAAGTCACCAAAGTCTTGAGAGTCGTTTTTAGTCGTCATATTAATAACAATAACATTAATAATAATAATACTAATAGTACTAAATTTGCTTATATGCAAGCTCTTAATTAAGGTAACAGATTCTTGCTTATATCTCGAAAACAGTTACTCCTATCAATTTTTATTTTTTTACTAAAATTAAAGCTGATAAAATTTCCTACAAAATAGTTATTTGCATTTTTTATGTAAGACTAACCATAAGCGAGATATAAGTTTGAAAATAATTAATATTTTAAAAAAAAGTGCTTTAACAGAAAATGTTTTGTGATTTAAAATACACTTAATTTATAAGGTCCAATACTTTATTAGAAGAAAAAGGAGGTGACATATAAGTCACTAAAGTCTTCAGAGTCGATTTTAAATGCTGCATTTTCGTCTTCGTCTCAAACATTGAAAACTGAGTTACATTTTTGTTCAGTAACAGTTTCAGTTTTCTTATTGGTTTTTTGCTTATATCTCGAAAACAGTTACTCCTATCAATTTTTATCTTTCTTTCAAAATTAAAGCTGATAAAATTTCCTACAAAATAGTTATTTTTATTTTTCTTGTAGGACCAACCATAAGCGAGTTATAGAGTTGGATATAAATAATATTTAACAAAAACTTGCTTTAAAATAAAATGTTTGAAAAACTAAAATTAAACTAAATTAATTGTGTCTAACACTTTAGTAGAGGAAAATGGAGAAGACATAAAAGTCACTAAAGGTTTCAGAGTCGTCTTTAGTCGTCATATTAATAACAATAACATTAATAATAATAATACTAATAGTACTAAATTTGCTTATATGCAAGCGCTTAATTAAGGTAACAGTTTCTTGCTTATATCTCGAAAACAGTTACTTGTTAAGTGAAGGGGGCGCTGCTGGTGAAATTGGCGGGAAATGATGACGCGTGAGGCGCGTACGGGCAACGCCTAGTTAGTTGGAAGGACACGGTGGAAGTGTCAATGTCGTTGTTGGATCTAATTTACTAATAAATTAGTTTTTGGGCGAATTCCGAGTTTCATTTACAGAGCAGCGGTGGGATATTGCTCAAATAATCGTTTCCGATAGAGAGTGGTGAATTGTGGTGATTTTGTGAGGAATTTGTGGGTCGCCAAGGCAAGGGCCAAAAATTGAAGTTTTGGGAATCTGTACCGTTTCATTCGTAACAAAATTGTGTTTTACGACTTGAAATCGAACAAATCAATCGGGTGCTAGCCGAATTTATCTGGTTTTTCTGATTTCTGACGAGTTCTAGGAGTTACGCAACCACACGCTGTCAATTTTCATTTGGGTGTGGCACAAAAGGCGCGAAAAGTTTTCTGGTGAGATTTTCGCAATGGGGCGTCACAGGTACCGAGGAAATGTGGACTCGGACGACTCGGACTCAAGTGACGATGAGCCACGGCCGAAAAGGTCCGCGCCTGGGGTCTCCAGTACAGTAAATTCACCCCCAGTTTCGGCCGAGTCCGCTAGAATCGCGAGACTTGAGCAACTTGTGGAAAACTTGAATCGACGTTTGCTAAACCGCAATTTTGAGCACACATCAGGACAAGTTGGCATTAAAAGTGACCTGATTCCTGAATTCGCTCCAGGAAACCCCAATTTTAGTACCACTAAGTGGTTGCATAAAATTGACCAGTTGGCTCTCGTGAACGGTTGGGACGAACGTACAACGATTTATGGCATGATAAGTCGACTCAAGGGGTTGGCCAAGGAGTGGTACGACAATCTCGATCCCTCAGCATACGACCGGAGCTGGGATGAATGGAAACGTTTGTTACAAGCCACCTTCCCCGATCACCACGATTATGCTTCCACACTTCGTAAGCTAGTGAATAGGGTGAAGGAAGATGGCTTGTGACATAACAGGAACGAATGCAGTCTCCTGTCTTATTGATGGAATGACTGACGTGACTCTCAGAAATGGGGCTAGAGCAGGGCGTTACGTTACACCCGAAAGCTTGTACGCTGAGTATTTGTCGACTCTGAGATCCGAAGGTGACAAGCGGGATACGCTCGCAAAGCAGGCGCCTCGGGAAAGGAGGAGGTTCCTTCCAAGTCGAGTTGAAGCACAAAAACTGTATTCGTCAGTTCGGTGTTACAATTGTCGTAATCGAGGACATGTTGCGACAAAGTGCCCGAAACCAAGAATTGAGTGCAAGAAATGTGGTCGCATTGGACATGTGGATGCTGAGTGCCGACGTGGTAACGTAGTAAAAGAAAACATGTCTAAGCAGGCACTAACGACAAGTGTAGCTGACGCAAGTAATAATAAGAATTATTACATAGACATTAAGGTCAATGGTAAGCCGACGCGAGCTTACATTGACTCAGGAGCTGAACCGGTCCTGGTCAAGCAAAGTGTTGCTAGAGAATTGGGACTGATGTGGCAGCCAAGTTTACATTTGATTCGTGGTTATGGCCAGGGAATCACCAAAGTGCATGGGGAAGTCGAAGTAGAGCTAGAAGTGGATCTTGTCAAGGCAAACGTAAAAGCTTTGATCGTCGAAGACAGTGCACAACGTGTGCCTGTCATAGTGGGACAGACCTTCCTGAATGCGGGTGCTAATACGATTATAGCAAATGAGGAAGCTGTGAGAGTAGTTGACGGAAACAACGAATCGATCCAAGCATTTCTAGGCCAACTTCCGACACGAAAAGTTGCACTTTGGGCGGAAGAGGAAACAGTGATCCCTCCTCAATCCATTGGTTGCATACGAATCAAGGCAAAAGACGATGGGTGGAAAGGAGCTTATTACGTTGAAGGGTGTCAACGTCCGAGACCAGGATTCGAACGCGTTGTTCATCGGTGTGTCACATGTGATGGAGGCCTAGTGACCGTTCGCAATCTATCGCACCAAGATCTGATATATCGAAAGGCGCAAATCGTTGCGAGAGCTGAGCCTTGCGAGCAGGAAAGGACAGTTACGACGGTGAGTGTGTTTTCTGTGGGGAAGGTTGAGGTAAAGAGTTTTCAACGGTGGGAACTTCTTACACAAGTCAATAAGAATCTAGACCCGGCTCAGTTCGAACAATTGTTACAACTCGTTAACGAATTTCGAGATTGTTTTGCACGAAATGTAGCGGAAATAGGTGCCACAACTGCGGCAGAAATGAAGATAACTTTGACTGATGATAAACCTGTAGTTTATCGTCCTTATCGGTTATCGCATCATGAAAGAAGAATTGTTCGAGATATAGTAAATGACTTGTTAGGTAGCGGAGTCATACGAGAATCAGACTCGCCATATTCGAGTCCCATACTGTTGGTGCGGAAGAAAGATGGGCAACACCGTATGTGTGTTGACTATCGGCAATTAAATTCGAAAACAATCAAAGATCGCTTTCCGTTACCACGAGTAGACGAACATTTGGATAAACTAAACGGTGCAAAGTTTTTCACCACACTAGATCTCGCGAGTGGGTACTATCAGATCCCAATGGCCACCGAATCGATTCCAAAGACAGCATTTGTTACGCCTGATGGGCATTACGAGTTTGTCCGCATGCCTTTTGGTCTAGCCAACGCTCCGGCAGTGTTTCAGCGAGCTATGAATAAGGTGTTGGGTCCATTACGGTTTCAGACCGCTTTTTGTTACATAGATGATCTTCTGATACCTTCCAAAGACTTTGAAACAGGTCTTAACAATTTACGAACGGTGTTTCAATTGCTTCGACAGTTCGGATTGACTCTAAAGCTGAGTAAATGTTGCTTCTTTGGAAGTCAAATAGAGTATTTAGGGCATGAGATCAGTGCGGAAGGCATTAAGCCAGGCGAGACAAAAATCAAAGCGGTGACAGCTTTTCCCAAACCAACAGACGTACACAAACTTAGGCAATTCTTAGGTTTGTGTGGGTACTTTCGAAAGTACGTGAAAGATTACGCAACAATAGCAAACAGTTTGACGAGTCTCCTAAAGAAAGGCAGTGCATTTGTTTGGGAAGAAGCACAAGAGCGGGCTTTTCAGACTTTAAAAGACATCTTGACGAGCAGACCAGTTCTTGCAATTTACGACGCGGAAGCTGAAACGGAGTTACACACTGACGCTTCTAAAGTTGGAATTGGTGGCATTCTGTTGCAACGACAAGGTGATGGATCTTTGCGTCCAGTTATGTTTTTCAGCCGACAGACGACCAAAGAGGAACAAAGGTACCACTCGTACGAGCTAGAAACGCTAGCGGTGGTCTGTTCTCTCAAACATTATCGAGTATACTTGTTGGGGCTTCAATTCAAGGTGATCACAGACTGTAATGCTTTACGAACAACCCTTACCAAGAGAGATTTGATTCCACGAATTGGGAGATGGTGGTTGTTGACTTCTGAGTTCGACTTTACTGTAGAATACAGACCTGGCAGTAAAATGAGTCACGTTGACGCTTTGAGTAGAAATCCGGTATTAGATCCTTCGGAGCCTTCAGTGGAAGTCTTGCATATTAATGTTAACGATGATGATTGGATTTTAGCTGTTCAAATGAAGGATGCGAGATGCGCATTGTTGAAGGAAATATTGGAAAAATCACCGACGAACGCTGAAGAGCGTGCCATTCACAAAGAGTATAAACTAAAAGATGGTCGAGTATTCAAACAGACTGAGTCAGGATTAAAATGGGTCGTACCAAAAGCGGTAAGACGCCAGATTTTATTAGCACACCACGATGGAATTGGCCATTTATCGAATGAGAAAACTTTGGCATCTGTGTCGAAATCTTATTGGTTTCCTTCAATGCGGAGGTATGTTCATAAATATATTTCTAGCTGCTTGGAGTGTCTCTACAATAAGGAAGCCGGAGGAAAGCAGCCAGGCTTTTTGAATCCCATACCTAAGAATTCGCAACCATTTGACACATTGCACATGGATCATTTGGGACCATTTGTAAAGAGCAAATCACATAATTCTTATCTTTTAGCTATTATCGATGCATTTACTAAATTTGTCTTTCTCAGGGCCGTGCCTAATACTAAGGTGGGCCCTGTTTTATCATTTTTAGCTTCTCTTACAGGAATGTTTGGTGTACCTAAACGTATAATAGCCGATCGTGGGGCTTGTTTTTCTAGCAAAAAGTTTAAGGCACATTGTACCGATTTAAACGTTAAATTAGTACTAACCGCGACTGCCACACCACGGGCTAACGGCCAGGTGGAGCGATTAAATCGTACGATTTTATCTCAGCTTGCTGCTAGCTCGAGAGAAGAAGAGAAATGGGATGACTTTGTGAGTAGAATTAGTTGGGGTATTAATTCTACGCCGAATTCGACTACGGGCAAAAGTCCATACGAATTGTTGTTGGGGTATACACCTCGACATGCTAATGACTCAATCCTCACCAACGTGGTGACAGAGGGTGTTCATGATGGTGATTTGCCACGGACACGAGCAGACGTTGCTCAGCGTGTCGAAAAGGAACAGCAGAAGCAAAAAGAGCGTTATGACAAGCGACGCTGTGCCCCAAAGAGATTTAATGCAGGTGATCTCGTGTTGGTACGCACCACGCGAGCTTCAAACGAGGGCAAAAGTCGGAAGCTGTTACCTAAATATTCGGGACCGTACCGAATTCAGAAAGTGCTCGACTACGATAGGTACGTCGTGACGGACATGCCGGGGGCGACGCGTTCCCAAAAACGATATGAGGGTGTTCACTCAGTGGACAAATTGAGACATTACGTTGTCGCCACGACGAGTGGAGACGAAACAATAGGCGATGTCAGTGACGAATGACTGAGTCCGCTGTGAAGCTGAGTGAAGTTCAACGTGAACTCACGATTTTGGGCCCAAATGTTGTTTTTAAGCGCTTTACGTTGAAACTCATGAGTTAATGATTTGTTGTTGTTATTGTTCTTGTTCTTGTTATTGTTCTTCTACTTATTCTTGAGGTTACTGATCTTGTTGGTGTTGGTGTTCTTATTGTTGTTGTTGGTGGTGTTCTTATTGTTGTTCTTAATTAATTCTCAACGTGAGAAACACGATTATGATTATTTTCAGATTCATTCTCAACGTGAGAAACACGATTATGATTATTTTCAGATTCATTCTCAACGTGAGAAACACGATTATGATTATTTTCAGGTTGTTTATAAATAGTTCTTAAGTGGGACTCGGGCTGTAGATGATACTACGGCTCGGATGCATGGTACTGGTTAATTACTTGTTTTTGAAACACCGGTGGTTCCCCGAGGACGTGGAACACGGAAGCGTGGCCGACTGTTAAGTGAAGGGGGCGCTGCTGGTGAAATTGGCGGGAAATGATGACGCGTGAGGCGCGTACGGGCAACGCCTAGTTAGTTGGAAGGACACGGTGGAAGTGTCAATGTCGTTGTTGGATCTAATTTACTAATAAATTAGTTTTTGGGCGAATTCCGAGTTTCATTTACATACTTATATCAATTTTTATCTTTTTACTAAAATTAAAGCTGATAAAATTTTCTACAAAATAGTTATTTGCATTTTTCATGTTAGACTAACCATAAGCGAGATATAAGGTTAAAAATTATTAATATTTAAAAAAAAAGTGCTTTAACAGAAAATGTCTTGTGATTTAAAATACACTTAATTTATTGGGTCCAATACTTTATTAGAAGAAAAAGGAGGTGACATAAAAGTCGCTGAAGTCTTCAGAGTCGTTTTTAAATGCTGCATTTTCGTCTTCGTCTCAAACATTGAAAACTGAATTACATTTTTGTTCAGTAACTGTAACAGTTTTTACTTTGGTTTTTTGCTTATATCTCGAAAACAGTTACTTCTATCAATTTTTATTTTTCATTCAAAATTAAAGCTGATAAAATTTCCTACAAAATAGTTATTTGCATTTTTCTTGTAGGACCAACCATAAGCGAGTTATAGAGTTGGATTTAAATAATATTTAACAAAAATTTGCTTTAAAATAAAATGTTTGAAAAACTGAAATTAAACTAAATTAATTGTGTCTAACACTTTAGTAGTGGAAAAAGGAGAAGACATAAAAGTCACTGAAGTTTTTAGAGTCGTTTGTAAATGCTGCATTTTCGTCTTCGACGACAGTTACTGAACAAAAATGTAATTCAGTTTTCAATGTTTGAGACGAAGACGAAAATGCAGCATTTACTGTCACCTCCTTTTTCTTCTAATTAAGTATTGGACCCAACAAATTAAGTGTATTTTAAATCACAAGACATTTTCTGTTAAAACTCATTTTTAATTATTAATTATTTTCAAACTTATATCTCGCTTATGGTTAGTTCTACATGAAAAATGCAAATAATTATTTTGTAGGAAATTTTATCTCCTTTAATTTTGGTGAAATGGCAAAAATTGATAGGAGTAACTGTTTTCGAGATATAAGCAAAAAACAAAAAAACTGTTACCTTAATTAAGCGCTTGCATATAAGCAAATTTAGTACTACTAGTATTGTTATTATAAATGTTATTGTTATTAATATGACGACTAAAGACAACTCTAAGACTTTAGTGACTTTTATGTCTCCTCCTTTTTCCTCTACTAAAGTGTTAGACACAATTAATTTAGTTCAATTTCAGTTTTTCAAACATTTTATTTTAAAGCAAATTTTTGTTAAATATTAAAAACTATAAAATGGCTTAGATTGCCTAAAAACACAGATCACACATGATCTTTTGCATAGAAATGAGAAAACGCTCATGTAACACAAAATAAGCTCCATTTTTCCTTATTAAAAGTATTATTATTATTATTACTTTTATTAATATTACTATTATTTTTATTATTATTATTATTATTATTATTATTATTATTATTATTATTATTATTATTAATATTAAAATTATTATTTTTATTATTATTATTATTATTATTAGTAACTTTTGTATAGTAAATGTTTTTATACCAGTTTTAAAATGAGTTATTAATTTTAGACAATTTCTTGCCTAAAAACACAGATCACAGATGATCTCTTGCATAGAAATGAGAAAACGCTCATATAACACAAAATAAGCTTCATTTTTGCTTAGAAAACTAAGCTTATTTTTATTACTACTATTATTATTATTTTTATTATTATTATTACTATTATTATTATTATTATTATTAATTTTATTATTACATTGGTTACTATTACTATTATTATTATTATTATTATTATTATTATTATTATTATTATTATTATTATTATTATTAACTTTTGTATAGTAAATGTTTTTATACCAGTTTTAAAATGAGTTATTAATTTTAGACAATTTCTTGCCTAAAAACAGATCACAGATGATTTCTTGCATAGAAATTAGAAAACGCTCATATAACACACAAAATAAGTTTCATTTTTGCTTAGAAAACTAAGCTTACTTTTATTACTATTATTACTTTTATTATTATTATTATTATTATTATTATTATTATTATTATTATTATTATTATTATTATTATTATTATTATTATTATTATTATTATTATTATTATTATTATTATTATTATTATTATTATTATTATTAAAAAATTATATTAAACAGACAGAAAACGTCGTATTCTGACACAAAAAAACGAATTACGTTATAGACTTGACGAGAGCGGCGTATCTCGGACTCTTATAGGGTCAAAATGTATCTGTTTGGATTAAAACAAATTATTTTTGTTGTCTCTCAGTCTGAATTGTTCATCAGTTCAAACAAAAACGGCTTATTTTAGACGATCTTTTCTTTGAACAAGAAAACTTACATCGAACAGACTAAAAACGTATTAATCTGGCATAAAAAAGCAATTTATGTATCACTTTGAATAAAGGCAGCTAATCCTATTCGTTTCATTGCTTAAAATAGACAAAATTGTTAATAAATCTAACAAAAACGCTGTATTCTAGCACAAAATACTAATTACATTATAGTTTCGACGAGAATAGCTTATTTGGAATGATTCTATGCTTTCAAACGAGTAAATTTTTATTAAACAGATGCCAAACATCATGTTTTGTCTTATAAAAACATTTTATATTGCAGTTTGTATTAAAACAAAATATTTTTGTTGATTCTTTGTTAGAAGCAGCAAACCTAACATTAAAGAATCAGAAAACTTTGTATTCGGACACAAACCACCGAATTTTGCATCAGTTTAGACAAAAACGGTTGATTTTCGACAATATTTTCTTTGAACAAGAAAACTTATATCAAACTGACTAAAAACGTCTTATTTTAGCACAAAACAAAAGATTTGCGTTATAGTCTTAACGAGAGCTGTTAATTTCAAACGGTTCTATGCTTTGAAACGAGTAAACTTTCACTGAACAGAGAAAAAACATCTTATTTCGCCTTTTAAAAACGATTCATGCCACAGTTAGGATAAAAACCAATTATTTTCGTTAATTCATTGTTACAAACAAGAAACCTTACATCAAAGTAACTGAAAACCCCTTATTCAGGCACAGAAACGAGTAAACTTTTATAGGACAGATGCAAAATACCATATTACCACATAAACCGTTATTTCAAAGCAAAGTATTAGCTTTTGCACTTGTTCAATTAAAGTTTGCTTACTTCGGAGTATGTAATCGTCCGAAATAATTTTTTTTTGTCAAAACTATAACGTAATTTGTTTTTTGAGCTTGAATATAGAGTTTTCATTACGTTTTATAGTAGTTTACTCTACTCTAAGCATAGAATCAAACAGTGTAATCCGCTTTTGTTAAAACTGATACATAATTTGCTCTTATTTTCGAGAATAAGACGTTTTCAATATGTTTGATAAAATTTTTCTTGTTTATAGCAAGGAATCGTTTAAAATAAGCTGTATTTGCCTAAACTGAAACGTAATTCGATATTTGTGCATGGATACGAAGTTTTCAGTTTCTTTGACGTGAAATTTCTTGTTGCAAAAGGTAATAACTTGCTTTAAAACAACGCTTTATATGGTAATATGTGGTTTTGCATCTGCCCCATAAAAGTTCATTAGTTTGGAATCATAAAATCGTTTGAAATAAACAGTGCTGGTCAAAACTATAACGTAAATTATTTCTTTGAGACGAAATTTAAAGTTTTCATTAAGTTTTATACAAGTTTACTCTATTCTAAGTAAAGGAGTAATCAGGATAAATTGCTTTTATCTAGAGTAATATATAATTTGCAGTTTTCAGCCAGAATAAGACTGAATTAAGAATTAATCTTTTTAATGTAAGTTTTTGTATTCAAAACAAAGGATCGTCTAAAGCAAGCAGTTTTTTTCCAGACTGAAACGTAATTCGAATTTCTGTGCCTGAATAAGGGGTTTTTAGTTACTTTGATGTAAGGTTTCTTGTTTGTAACAATGAATTAACGAAAATAATTGGTTTTTATCCTAACTGTGGCATGAATCGTTTTTAAAAGACGAAATAAGATGTTTTTCCTCTGTTCAGAGAAAGTTTACTCGTTTCAAAGCATAGAACCGTTTGAAATTAACAGCTCTCGTTAAGGCTGTAACGCAGATCTTTTGTTTTGTGCTAAAATAAGACGTTTTTAGTCAGTTTGATATAAGTTTTCTTGTTCAAAGCAAAATATTGTCGAAAATCAACCGTTTTTGTCTAAACTGATACAAAATTCGGTGGTTTGTGTCCGAATACAAAGTTTTCAGATTCTTTAATGCTAGGTTTGCTGCTTCTAACAAAGAATCAACGAAAATATTTTGTTTTAATACAAACTGCAATATAAAATGTCTTTATTGGACAAAACATGATGTTTGGCATCTGTTTAATAAAAATTCACTCGTTTGGAAGCATAGAATCATTCCAAATAAGCTATTCTCGTCGAAACTATAATGTAATTAGTATTTTGTGCTAGAATACAGCGTTTTTGTTAGATTTATTAACAATTTTGTCTATTTTAAGCAATAAAACGAATAGGATTAGCTGCCTTTATTCAAAGTGATACATAAATTGCTCTTTTATGCCAGATTAATACGTTTTTAGTCTGTTCGATGTAAGTTTTCTTGTTCAAAGCAAAATATTGTCGAAAATCAACCGTTTTTGTCTAAACTGATACAAAATTTGGTGGTTTGTGTCCGAATACAAAGTTTTCAGATTCTTAAATGTTAGGTTTGCTGCTTCTAACAAAGAATCAACGAAAATATTTTGTTTTAATACAAACTGCAATATAAAATGTCTTTATGTTTAATAAAAATTTACTCGTTTGGAAGCATAGAATTATTCCAAATTAGCTATTCTCGTCGAAACTATAATGTAATTAGTATTTGGTGCTAGAATACAGCGTTTTTGTTATGATTTATTAACAATTTTGTCTATTTTAAGCAATGAAACGAATAGGATTAGCTGCCTTTATCCAAAGTGATACATAAATTGCTTTTTTATGCCAGATTAATACGTTTTTAGTCTGTTCGATGTAAGTTTTCTTGTTCAAAGCAAAAAATCGTCTAAAATAAGCCGTTTTTGTTTAAACTGATGAACAATTTAGACTGAGAGTCAACAAAAATAATTTGTTTTAATCCAAACTGATACTTTTTGACCCTATAAGAGTCCTATAAGAGTCCGAGATACGCCGTTCTCGTCAAGTCTATAAGGTAATTCGTTTTTTGTGTCAGAATACGACGTATTCTGTCTGTTTAATATAATTTTTTAATAATAATAATAATAATAATAATAATAATAATAATAATAATAATAATAACAATAATAATAATAATAATAATAATAATAATAATAATAATAATAATAATAATAATAATAATAATAATAATAATAATAATAATAATAAAATTAATAATAGTATGCATTTCTATGCAAGAGATCATCTGTGATCTGTGTTTTTAGGCAAGAAATTTAATAAAATTATTAACTCATTTTAAAACTGGTATAAAAACATTTACTATACAAAAGTTAATAATAATAATAATAATAATGATAATACTTATAATAATGAATTTCTTTCTAAATTAAAGCTTAGTTTTTCTAAGCAAAAATGAAGCTTATTTTGTGTTATCTGAGCGTTTTCTCATTTCTATGCAGGAGATCATCTGTGATCTGTGTTTTTAGGCAAGAAATTGTCTAAAATTAATAATTCATTTCAAAACTGGTATAAAAACATTTACTATACAAAAGTTAAAATCGGTTTTTAATAATAATAATATTAATAATTATAATAATAATAATAATAATAATAGTAATAATAATAATAATAAAATTAATAGTAATAGTAATAATAATAATAAAAATAATAATAATAGTAGTAATAAAAGTAAGCTTAGTTTTCTAAGCAAAAATGAAGCTTATTTTGTGTTATATGAGCGTTTTCTCATTTCTATGCAAGAGATCATCTGTGATCTCTGTTTTTAGGCAAGAAATTGTCTAAAATTAATAACCCATTTTAAAACTGGTATAAAAACATTTACTATACAAAAGTTATAATCGGTTTTTAATAATAATAATATTAATAATAATAATAATAATAATAATAATAATAATAATAATAATAATAATAATAATAATAATAATAATAATAATAATAGTAAAAATAATAAAAATAATAGTAATAATAATAATAATAAAAATAATAATAATAGTAGTAATAAAAGTAAGCTTAGTTTTCTAAGCAAAAATGAAGCTTATTTTGTGTTATATGAGCGTTTTCTCATTTCTATGCAAGAGATCATCTGTGATCTGTGTTTTTAGGCAAGAAATTGTCTAAAATTAATAACTCATTTTAAAACTGGTATAAACACATTTACTATACAAAAGTTAATAATAATAATAATAATAATAATAATAATAATAATAATAATAATAATAATAATAATAGTAATAATAATAATAATACTTTTAATAAGGAAAAATGACGCTTATTTTGTGTGTTACATGAGCGTTTTCTCATTTTTATGCAAAAGATCATGTGTGATCTGTGTTTTTAGGCAATCTAAGCAATTTTATAGATTTTAGGCAAGAAATTGTCTAAAATAAATCACTCATTTTAAAACTGGTATAAAAAAAACATTGACTACAAAAGTTATAATCGGTTTTTAATAATAATAATAATAATAATAATATTAACAATAATAATAACAATAATAATAATAATAATAATAATAATAAAAATAATAATAATAGTAATAAAAGTAAGCTTAGTTTTCTAAGCAAAAATGAAGCTTATTTTGTGTTATCTGAGCGTTTTCTCATTTCTATGCAGATCATCTGTGATCTGTGTTTTTAGGCAAGAAATTGTCTAAAATTAATAACTCATTTTAAAACTGGTATAAAAACATTTACTATACAAAAGTTAAAATCGGTTTTTAATAATAATAATATTAATAATAATAATAATAATAATAATAATAATAATAATATTAATAATAATAATAGCAACAATATTAATAAAAATAATAGTAATAATAATAAAAATAATAATAATAGTAGTAATAAAAGTAAGCTTAGTTTTCTAAGCAAAAATGAAGCTTATTTTGTGTTATATGAGCGTTTTCTCATTTCTATGCAATAGATAATGTGTGATCTGTGTTTTTAGGCAATCTAAGCCATTTTATAGTTTTTAGGCAAGAAATTGGCTAAAATTAATCACTCATATTTTAAAACTGGTATAAAAACAATACTATACAAAAGTTATAATCGGTTTTTAATAATACCAATTATAATAATAATAATAATAATAATAATAATAATAACAATAATAATAATAGTAATAAAAGTAAGCTTAGTTTTCTAAGCAAAAATGAAGCTTATTTTGTGTGTTATATGAGTGTTTTCTCATTTCAATGCATGAAATCATCTGTGATCTGTGTTTTTAGGCAAGAAATTGTCTAAAATTAATAACTCATTTTAAAACTGGTATAAAAACATTTACTATACAAAAGTTAAAATCGGTTTTTAATAATAATAATAATATTAATAATAATAATAATAATAATAATAATAATAATAATAATAATAATAATAATAATAATAATAATAATAATAATAATAATAATAATAATAATAATAATAATAATAATAGCAATAATATTAATAAAAATAATAGTAATAATAATAAAAATAATCATAATAGTAGTAATAAAAGTAAGCTTAATTTTCTAAGCAAAAATGAAGCTTATTTTGTGTTATATGAGCGTTTTCTCATTTCTATGCAAAAGATAATGTGTGATCTGTGTTTTTAGGCAATCTAAGCCATTTTATAGTTTTTAGGCAAGAAATTGGCTAAAATTAATTACTCATATTTTAAAACTGGTATAAAAACAATACTATACAAAAGTTATAATCGGTTTTTAATAATACCAATTATAATAATAATAATAATAATAATAATAATAATAATAACAATAATAATAATAGTAATAAAAGTAAGCTTAGTTTTCTAAGCAAAAATGAAGCTTATTTTGTGTGTTATATGAGTGTTTTCTCATTTCAATGCATGAAATCATCTGTGATCTGTGTTTTTAGGCAAGAAATTGTCTAAAATTAATAACTCATTTTAAAACTGGTATAAAAACATTTACTATACAAAAGTTAAAATCGGTTTTTAATAATAATAATAATATTAATAATAATAATAATAATAATAATAATAATAATAATAATAATAATAATAATAATAATAATAATAATAATAATAATAATAATAATAATAATAATAATAATAGCAATAATATTAATAAAAATAATAGTAATAATAATAAAAATAATCATAATAGTAGTAATAAAAGTAAGCTTAATTTTCTAAGCAAAAATGAAGCTTATTTTGTGTTATATGAGCGTTTTCTCATTTCTATGCAAAAGATAATGTGTGATCTGTGTTTTTAGGCAATCTAAGCCATTTTATAGTTTTTAGGCAAGAAATTGGCTAAAATTAATTACTCATATTTTAAAACTGGTATAAAAACAATACTATACAAAAGTTATAATCGGTTTTTAATAATACCAATTATAATAATAATAATAATAATAATAACAACAATAATAATAATAATAATAATAATAATAATAATAACAATAATAATAATAGTAATAAAATTAAGCTTAGTTTTCTAAGCAAAAATGAAGCTTATTTTGTGTGTTATATGAGTGTTTTCTCATTTCAATGCATGAAATCATCTGTGATCTGTGTTTTTAGGCAAGAAATTGTCTAAAATTAATAACTCATTTTAAAACTGGTATAAAAACATTTACTATACAAAAGTTAATAATAATATAAATAATAATAATAATAATATTAACAATAATAATAATATTAATACTTTTAATAAGGAAAAATAGAGCTTATTTTGTGTGTTACATGAGCGTTTTCTCATTTCTATGCAAAAGATCATGTGTGATTTGTGTTTTTAGGCAATCTAAGCCATTTTATAGTTTTTAATATTTAACAAAAGTTTGCTTTAAAATAAAATGTTTGAAAAACTGAAATTAAACAAAATTAATTGTGTCTAACACTTTAGTAGAGGAAAAAGGAGGAGACATAAAAGTCACTAAAGTCTTAAATGTAATACAGTTTTCAATGTTTAAGACGAAGACGAAAATGCAGCATTTACTGTCACTTTAATTTTAGTAAAAATTTTAGTAAAAAGATAAAAATTGATAGGAGTAACTGTTTTCGAGATATAAGCAAGAAACCAAAAAGCTGTTACCTTAATTAAGCGCTTGCATATAAGCAAATTTAGTACTAAAAACAACTCTAAAGACTTTGGTGACTTTTATGTCTTCTCCTTTTTCCTCTACTAAAGTGTTTTCGAGATATAAGCAAGAAACCAAAAAACTGTTACCTTAATTAAGCGTTTGCATATAAGCAAATTTAGTACTATTAGTAGTATTATTATTAATGTTACTGTTATTAATATGACGACTAAAGACGACTCGAAACATTTAGTGACTTTTATGTCTTCTCTTTTTTCCTCTACTAGAGTGTTAGACACAATTAATTTAGTTTAATTTCAGTTTTTCAAGGATTTTATTTTAAAGCAAATTTTTGTTAAAGATTATTTATATCCAACTCTATAACTCGCTTATGGTTGGTCGTACAACAGAAATGCAAATAACTATTTTGTAGGAAATTTTATCAGCTTTAATTTTGAAAGAAAGATAAAAATTGATAGGAGTAATTGTTTTCGAGATACAAGCAAAAAACCAAAGTAAAAACTGTTACAGATACTGAACAAAAATGTAATTCAGTTTTCAATGTTTGAGACGAAGACGAAAATGTAGCATTTAAAAACGACTCTGAAGACTTCAGTGACTTTTATGTCACCTCCTTTTTCTTCTAATAAAGTATTGGACCCAATAAATTAAGTGTATTTTAAATCACAAGACATTTTCTGTTAAAGCACTTTTTTTTTTAAATATTAATAATTTTTAAACTTATATCTCGCTCATGGTTAGTCTTACATGAAAAATGCAAATAACGATTTTGTAGAAAATTTTATCAGCTTTAATTTTGAAAGAAAGATAAAAATTGATAGGAGTAACAATTTTTGAGATATAAGCAAAAAACCAATAAGAAAACTGTAACTGTTACTGAAAGAAAATGTAATTCAGTTTTCAATGTTTGAGACGAAGACGAAAATGCAGCATTTAAAATCGACTCTGAAGACTTCAGTGACTTTTATGTCACCTCCTTTTTTTTTTAATAAAGTATTGAACCCATTAAATTAAGTGTATTTTAAATCACAAGACATTTTCTGTTAAAGAACTTTTTTTTTAAATATTAATTATTTTCAAACTTACATCTCGCTTATGGTTAGTCCTACATGAAAAATGCAAATTACTATTTTGTAGAAAATTTTATCAGCTTTAATTTTAGTAAAAAGATAAAAATTAATAGGAGTAACTGTTTTCGAGGTATAAGCAAGAAACCAAAAAACTGTTACCTTAATTATGCGCTTGCATATAAGAACTGTTACAGTTTTCACTTTGGTTTTTTGCTTATATCTCGAAAACAGTTACTCCTATAAATTTTTATCTTTCCTTTAAAATTATAGCTGATAAAATTTCCTACAAAATAGTTATTTGCATTTCTTTTGTAAGACCAACCATAAGCGAGTTATAGAGTTGGATATAAATAATCTTTAACAAAAATTTGCTTTAAAATAAAATGTTTGAAAAACCGAAATTAAACAAAATTAATTGTGTTTAACACTTAAGTAGAGGAAAAAGGAGAAGACATAAAAGTCACTAAAGGTTTCAGAGTCGTCTTTAATCGTCATACTAATAACAATAACATTAATAATAATAATACTAATAGTACTAAATTTGCTTGTATGCAAACGCTTAATTAAGGTGACAGTTTTTTGGTTTCTTGCTTATATCTCGAAAACAGTTACTCCTATCAATTTTTATCTTTTTACTAAAATTAATGCTGATAAAATTTCCTACAAAATAGTTATTTGCATTTTTTATGTAGGACTAACCATAAGCGAGATATAAGTTTGAAAATAATTAATATTTAAAAAAAAAGTGCTTTAACAAAAAATGTCTTGTGATTTAAAATACACTTAATTTATTGGATCCAATACTTTATTAGAAGAAAAAAGAGGTGACTTAAAAGTCACTGAAGTCTTCAGAGTCGTTTTTAAATGCTGCATTTTCGTCTACGTCTCAAACATTGAAAACTGAATTACATTTTTGTTCAGTAACTGTTACAGTTTTCACTTTGGTTTTTTGTATATATCTCGAAAACAGTTACTCCTATAAATTTTTATCTTTTCTTTAAAATTAAAGCCGATAAAATTTCCTACAAAATAGTTTTATGCATTTTTTTTGTAGGACCAACCATAAGCGAGTTATAGAGATGGATATAAATAATCTTTAACAAAAATTTGCTTTAAAATAAAATGTTTGAAAAACCGAAATTAAACTAAATTAATTGGGTCCAACACTTTAGTAGAGGAAAAAGGAGGGGACGTAAAAGTCACCAAAGTCTTCAGAGTCGTTTTTAATCGTCATATTAATAACAATAACATTAATAATAATAATACTAATAGTACTAAATTTGCTTATATGCAAGCGCTATATTAAGGTAACAGTTTTTTGGTTTCTTGCTTATGTCTCGAAAACAGTTACTCCTATCAATTTTTATCTTTTTACTAAAATTAAAGCTGATAAAATTTCCTACAAAATAGTTATTTGCATTTTTCTTGTAGGACCAAGTATAAGCGAGTTATATAGATGGATATAAATAATATTTAACAAAAATTTGCTTTAAAATAAAATGTTTGAAATACTGAAATTAAACTAAATTAATTGTGTTTAACACTTAAGTAGAGGAAAAAGGAGAAGACATAAAAGTCACTAAAGGTTTCAGAGTCGTCTTTAATCGTCATACTAATAACAATAACATTAATAATAGTAATACTAATAGTACTAAATTTGCTTGTATGCAAACGCTTAATTAAGGTGACATTTTTTTGGTTTCTTGCTTATATCTCGAAAACAGTTACTCCTATCAATTTTTATCTTTTTACTAAAATTAAAGCTGATAAAATTTCCTACAAAATAGTTATTTGCATTTTTCTTGTAGGACCAAGTATAAGCGAGTTATAAAGATGGATATAAATAATTTTTAACAAAAATTTGCTTTAAAATAAAATGTTTGAAATACTGAAATTAAACTAAATTAATTGTGTCTAACACTTTAGTAGAGGAAAAAGGAGAAGACATAAAAGTCACTAAAGGTTTCAGAGTCGTCTTTAATCGTCATACTAATAACAATAACCTTAATAATAATAATACTAATAGTACTAAATTTGCTTGTATGCAAACGCTTAATTAAGGTGACAGTTTTTTGGTTTCTTGCTTATATCTCGAAAACAGTTACTCCTATCAATTTTTATCTTTTTACTAAAATTAAAGCTGATAAAATTTCCTACAAAATAGTTATTTGCATTTTTTATGTAGGACTAACCATAAGCGAGATATAAGTTTGAAAATAATCAATATTTAAAAAAAAAGTGCTTTAACAAAAAATGTCTTGTGATTTAAAATACACTTAATTTATTGGGTCCAATACTTTATTAGAAAAAAAAGGAGGTGACTTAAAAGTCACTGAAGTCTTCAGAGTCGTTTTTAAATGCTGCATTTTCGTCTACGTCTCAAACATCGAAAACTGAATTACATTTTTGTTCAGTAACTGTTACAGTTTTCACTTTGGTTTTTTGCTTATATCTCGAAAACAGTTACTTCTATAAATTTTTATCTTTCCTTTAAAATTAAAGCTTATAAAATTTCCTACAAAATAGTTATTTGCATTTCTTTTGTAAGACCAACCATAAGAGAGTTATAGAGTTGGATATAAATAATCTTTAACAAAAATTTGCTTTAAAATAAAATGTTTGAAAAACCGAAATTAAACTAAATTAATTGGGTCTAACACTTTAGTAGAGGAAAAAGGAGTAGACGTAAAAGTCCCCAAAGTCTTCAGAGTCGTTTTTAATCGTCATATTAATTACAATAACATTAATAATAATAATACTAATAGTACTAAATTTGCTTATATGCAAACGCTTAATTAAGGTAACAGTTTTTTGGTTTCTTGCTAATATCTCGAAAACAGTTACTCCTATCAATTTTTATTTTTTTACTAAAATTGAAGCTGATAAAATTTTCTACAAAATAGTTATTTGCATTTTTCATGTAGGACTAACCATAAGCGAGATAAAGTTTGAAAATAATTAATATTAAAAAAAAAGTGCTTTAACAGAAAATGTCTTGTGATTTAAAATACACTTAATTTATTAGGTCCAATACTTTATTAGAAGAAAAAGGAGGTGACATAAAAGTCACTGAAGTCTTCAGAGTCGATTTTAAATGCTGCATTTTCGTCTTCGTCTCAAACATTGAAAACTGAATCACATTTTTGTTCAGTAACTGTTACAGTTTTCACTTTGGTTTTTTGCTTATATCTCGAAAACAGTTACTTCTATCAATTTTTATTTTTCTTTCAAAATTAAAGCTGATAAAATTTCCTACAAAATAGTTATTTGCATTTTTCTTGTAGGACCAACCATAAGCGAGTTATAGAGTTGGATATAAATAATATTTAACAAAAATTTGCTTTAAAATAAAATGTTTGAAAAACTGAAATTAAACTAAATTAATTGTGTCTAACACTTTAGTAGTGGAAAAAGGAGAAGACATAAAATCACTGAAGTTTTTAGAGTCGTTTGTAAATGCTGCATTTTCGTCTTCGACGACAGTTACTGAACAAAAATGTAATTCAGTTTTCAATGTTTGAGACGAAGACAAAAATGCAGCATTTACTGTCACCTCCTTTTTCTTCTAATTAAGTATTGGACCCAATAAATTAAGTGTATTTTAAATCACAAGACATTTTCTGTTAAAACAAATTTTTTTTAATTATTAATTATTTTCAAACTTATATCTCGCATATGGTTAGTTCTACATGAAAAATGCAAATAACTATTTTGTAGGAAATTTTATCACCTTTAATTTTGGTGAAAAGGTAAAAATTGATAGGAGTAACTGTTTTCGAGATATAAGCAAGAAACAAAAAAACTGTTACCTTAATTAAGCGCTTGCATAAAAGCAAATTTAGTACTACTAGTATTGTTATTATAAATGTTATTGTTATTAATATGACGACTAAAGACAACTCTAAGACTTTAGTGACTTTTATGTCTCCTCCTTTTTCCGCTACTAAAGTGTTAGACACAATTAATTTAGTTTAATTTCAGTTTTTTAAACATTTTATTTTAAAGCAAATTTTTGTTAAATATTAAAAACTATAAAATGGCTCAGATTGCCTAAAAACAGATCACACATAATCTTTTGCATAGAAATGAGAAAACGCTCATGTAACACACAAAATAAGCTCCATTTTTTCTTATTAAAAGTATTATTATTATTATTACTTTTGTTACTATTACTATTATTATAATTATTATTATTATTGTTAATATTATTATTATTATTATTATTATTATTATTATTATTATTATTATTATTATTATTATTATTATTATTATTATTATTATTATTATTATTATTATTATTAAAAACCGATTATAACTTTTGTATAGTAAATGTTTTTATACCAGTTTTAAAATGAGTTATTAATTTTAGACAATTTCTTGCCTAAAATCACAGATCACAGATGATTTCTTGCATAGAAATGAGAAAACACTCATATAACACACAAAATAAGCTTCATTTTTGCTTAGAAAACTAAGCTTACTTTTATTACTATTATTATTATTGTTATTATTATCATTATTATTACTATTATTTTTATTATTATTACTATTATTATTATTATTATTATTATTATTATTATTATTATTATTATTATTATTATTATTATTATTATTATTATTATTATTATTATTATTATTATTATTATTATTATTATTATTGTTATTAAAAACCGATTATATCTTTTGTATAGTAAATGTTTTTATACCAGTTTTAAAATGAGTTATTAATTTTAGACAATTTCTTGCCTAAAAACACAGATCACAGATGATTTCTTGCATAGAAATGAGAAAACGCTCATAACACACAAAATAAGCTTCATTTTTGCTTAGAAAACTAAGTTTACTTTTAATACTATTATTATTATTATTAATATTATTATTATTATTATTATTATTATTATTATTATTATTATTATTATTATTATTATTATTATTATTATTATTATTATTATTATTATTATTATTATTATTATTATTATTATTATTATTATTATTATTAAAAAATTATATTAAACAGACAGAAAACGTCGTATTCTGACACAAAAAAACGAATTACGTTATAGACTTGACGAGAACGGCGTATCTCGGACTCTTATAGGACTTTTATAGGGTCAAAAAGTATCAGTTTGGATTAAAACAAATTATTTTTGTTGACTCTCAGTCTGATTTGTTCATCAGTTCAAACAAAAACGGCTTATTTTAGACGATCTTTTCTTTGAACATGAAAACTTACATCGAACAGACTAAAAACGTATTAATCTGGCATAAAAGAGCAATTTATGTATCACTTTGGATAAAGGCAGCTAATCCTGTTCGTTTCATTGCTTAAAATAGACAAAATTGTTAATAAATCTAACAAAAACGCTGTATTCTAGCACAAAATACTAATTACATTATAGTTTCGACGAGAATAGCTTATTTGGAATGATTCTATGCTTCCAAACGAGTAAATTTTTATTAAACAGATGCGAAACATCATGTTTTGTCCTATAAAGACATTTTATATTGCAGTTTGTATTAAAACAAAATATTTTCGTTGATTCTTTGTTAGAAGCAGCAAACCTAACATTAAAGAATCTGAAAACATTTTATATTGCAGTTTGTATTAAAACAAAATATTTTCGTTGATTCTTTGTTAGATGCAGCAAACCTAGCATTAAAGAATCTGAAAACTTTGTATTCGGACACAAACCACCGAATTTTGTATCAGTTTAGACAAAAACGGTTGATTTTCGACAATATTTTGCTTTGAACAAGAAAACTTATGTCAAACTGACTAAAAACGTCTAATTTTAGCACAAAACAAAAGATCTGCGTTATAGTCTTAACGAGAGCTGTTAATTTCAAACGGTTCTATGCTTTGAAACGAGTAAACTTTCTCTGAACAGAGGAAAAACATCTTATTTCGCCTTTTAAAAACGATTCATGCCACAGTTAGGATAAAAACCAATTATTTTCGTTAATTCATTGTTACAAACAAGAAACCTTACATCAAAGTAACTGAAAACCCCTTATTCAGGCACAGAAATTCGAATTACGTTTCAGTCTGGACAAAAACTACTTACTTTAGACGATCCTTTGTTTTGAATACAAAAACTTACATTAAAAAGATTAAAAACGTCTTATTCTGGCTGAAAACTGCAAATTATATATTACTCTAGATAAAAGCAATTTATCCTGATTGCTCCTTTACTTAGAATAGAGTAAACTTGTATAAAACTTAATGAAAACTTTAAATTTCGTCTCAAAGAAATAATTTACGTTATAGTTTCGACCAGCACTGTTTATTTCAAACGATTTTATGATTCGAAACTAATGAACTTTTATGGGGCAGATGCAAAACCACATATTACCATATAAAGCGTTGTTTTAAAGCAAGTTATTACCTTTTGCAACAAGAAATTTCACGTCAAAGAAACTGAAAACTTCGTATCCATGCACAAATATCGAATCACGTATCAGTTTAGGCAAATACAGCTTATTTTAAAGGATTCCTTGCTATAAACAAGAAAAATTTTATCAAACATATTGAAAACGTCTTATTCTCGAAAATAAGAGCAAATTATGTATCAGTTTTAACAAAAGCGGATTACACTGTTTGATTCTATGCTTAGAGTAGAGTAAACTACTATAAAACGTAATGAAAACTTTATATTCAAGCTCAAAAAACAAATTACGTTATAGTTTTGACAAAAAAAATTATTTCGGACGATTACATACTTCGAAGTAAGCAAACTTTACTTGAACAAGTGCAAAAGCTAATACTTTGCTTTAAAAAACGATTTATGTCGTAATATGATATTTTGCATCTGTCCTATAAAAGTTTACTCGTTTCTGTGCCTGAATAAGGGGTTTTCAGTTACTTTGATGTAAGGTTTCTTGTTTGTAACAATGAATTAACGAAAATAATTGGTTTTTATCCTAACTGTGGCATGAATCGTTTGTAAAAGGCGAAATAAGATGTTTTTCCTCTGTTCAGTAAAAGTTTACTCGTTTCAAAGCATAGAACCGTTTGAAATTAACAGCTCTCGTTAAGACTATAACGCAAATCTTTTGTTTTGTGCTAAAATAAGACGTTTTTAGTCAGTTTGATATAAGTTTTCTTGTTCAAAGCAAAATATTGTCGAAAATCAACCGTTTTTGTCTAAACTGATACAAAATTCGGTGGTTTGTGTCCGAATACAAAGTTTTCAGATTCTTTAATGTTAGGTTTGCTGCTTCTAACAAAGAATCAACGAAAATATTTTGTTTTAATACAAACTGCAATATAAAATGTCTTTATAGGACAAAACATGATGTTTGGCATCTGTTTAATAAAAATTTACTCGTTTGGAAGCATAGAATCATTCCAAATAAGCTATTCTCGTCGAAACTATAATGTAATTAGTATTTTGTGCTAGAATACAGCGTTTTTGTTAGATTTATTAACAATTTTGTCTATTTTAAGCAATGAAACGAATAGGATTAGCTGCCTTTATCCAAAGTGATACATAAATTGCTCTTTTATGCCAGATTAATACGTTTTTAGTCTGTTCGATGTAAGTTTTCTTGTTCAAAGCAAAAGATCGTCTAAAATAAGCCGTTTTTGTTTGAACTGATGAACAATTCAGACTGAGAGACAACAAAAATAATTTGTTTTAATCCAAACAGATACTTTTTGACCCTATAAGAGTCCTATAAGAGTCCTAGATACGCCGCTCTCGTCAAGTCTATAACGTAATTCGTTTTTTTGTGTCAGAATACGACGTTTTCTGTCTGTTTAATATAATTTTTTAATAATAATAATAATAATAATAATAATAATAATAACAATAATAATAATAATAATAATAATAATAATAATAATAATAATAATAATAATAATAATAAAAATAATAATAGTAATAAAAGTAAGCTTAGTTTTCTAAGCAAAAATGAAGCTTATTTTGTGTGTTATATGAGCGTTTTCTAATTTCTATGCAAGAAATCATCTGTGATCTGCTTTTAGGCAAGAAATTGTCTAAAATTAATAACTCATTTTAAAACTGGTATAATAACATTTATTATACAAAAGTTAATAATAATAATAATAATAATAATAATAATAATAATAATAATAATAATAATAATAATAATAATAATAATAATAATAATAATAATAATAATAATAATAATAATAATAATAATAATAATAATAATAATAATAGTAATAGTAACCAATGTAATAATAATAATAATAATACTTTTAATAAATAAAAATGAAGCTTATTTTGTGTTATCTGAGCGTTTTCTCATTTCTATGCAAGAGATCATCTGTGATCTGTGTTTTTATGCAAGAAATTGTCTAAAATTAATATCTCATTTTAAAACTGGTATAAAAACATTTACTATACAAAAGTTATAATCGGTTTTTAATAATAATAATAATAATAATAATAATAATAATAATAATAATAATAATAATAATAGTAATAATAATAATAAAAATAATAGTAATAATAATAATAATAATAAAAATAATAATAATAGTAGTAATAAAAGCAAGCATAGTTTTCTAAGCAAAAATGAAGCTTATTAAGTCTTCAGAGTTGTTTTTAGTACTAAATTTGCTTATATGCAAGCGCTTAATTAAGGTAACAGTTTTTTGGTTTCTTGCTTATATCTCGAAAACAGTTACTCCCATCAATTTTTATCTTTTTACTAAAATTAAAGCTGATAAAATTTCCTACAAAATAGTAATTTGCATTTTTTATATAGGACTAACCATAAGCGAGATGTAAGTTTGAAAATAATTAATATTTAAAAAAAAAGTGCTTTAACAGAAAATGTTTTGTGATTTAAAATACACTTAATTTATTAGGTCCAATACTTTATTAGAAGAAAAAGGAGGTGACATATAAGTCACTGAAGTCTTCAGAGTCGATTTTAAATGCTGCATTTTCGTCTTCGTCTCAAACATTGAAAACTGAATTACATTTTTGTTCAGTAACAGTTACAGTTTCCTTATTGGTTTTTTGCTTATATCTCGAAAACAGTTACTTCTATCAGTTTTTATCTTTCTTTTAAAATTAAAGCTGATAAAATTTCCTACAAATTAGTTATTTGCATTTTTCTTGTAGGACCAACCATAAGCAAGTTATAGAGTTGGATATAAATAATATTTAACAAAAACTTGCTTTAAAATAAAATGTTTGAAAAACTAAAATTAAACCAAATTAATTGTGTCTAACACTTTAGTAGAGGAAAAGGTTTAAGACATAAAAGTCACTAAAGGTTTCAGAGTCGTCTTTAGTCGTCATATTAATAACAATAACATCAATAATAATAATACTAATAGTACTAAATTTGCATACATGCAAACACTTAATTAAGGTAACAGTTTTTTTGTTTCTTGCTTATATCTCGAAAACAGTTACTTATATCAATTTTTATCTTTTTACTAAAATTAAAGCTGATAAAATTTCCTACAAAATAGTTATTTGCATTTTTCATGTAAGACTAACCATAAGCGAGATATAAGTTTAAAAATTATTAATATTAAAAAAAAAAGTGCTTTAACAGAAAATGTCTTGTGATTTAAAATACACTAAATTTATTGGGTCCAATACTTTATTAGAAGAAAAAGGAGGTGACTTAAAAGTCACTGAAGTCTTCAGAGTCGTTTTTAAATGCTGCATTTTCGTCTACGTCTCAAACATTGAAAACTGAATTACATTTTTGTTCAGTAACTGTTACAGTTTTCACTTTGGTTTTTTGCTTATATCTCGAAAACAGTTACTCCTATAAATTTTTATCTTTTCTGTAAAATTAAAGCTGATAAAATTTCCTACAAAATAGTTATTTGCATTTCTTTTGTAAGACCAACCATAAGCAAGTTATAGAGTTGGATATAAATAATCTTTAACAAAAATTTGCTTTAAAATAAAATGTTTGAAAAACCGAAATTAAACTAAATTAATTGGGTCTAACACTTTAGTAGAGGAAAATGGAGTAGACGTAAAAGTCCCCAAAGTCTTCAGAGTCGTTTTTAATCGTCATATTAAAAACAATAACATTAATAATAATAATACTAATAGTACTAAATTTGCTTATATGCAAACGTTTAATTAAGGTAACAGTTTTTTGGTTTCTTGCTAATATCTCGAAAACAGTTACTCCTATCAATTTTTATCTTTTTACTAAAATTAAAGCTGATAAAATTTCCTACAAAATAGTTATTTGCATTTTTCATGTAGGACTAACCATAAGCGAGATATAAGTTTGAAAATAATTAATATTTAAAAAAAAAGTACTTTAACAGAAAATGTCTTTTGATTTAAAATACACTTAATTTATTGGGTCCAATACTTTATTAGAAGAAAATGGAGGTGACATAAAAGTCACTGAAGTCTTCAGAGTCGTTTTTAAATGCTGCATTTTCGTCTTCGTCTCAAACATTGAAAACTGGATTACATTTTTGTTCAGTAACAGTCACAGTTTTCTTTTTTCTTATTGGTTATTTGCTTATATCTCGAAAAAAGTTACTCCTATCAAATTTTATCTTTCTTCCAAAATTAAAGCTGATAAAATTTCCAACAAAATAGTTATTTACATTTTTCTTGTAGGACCAAGCATAAACGAGTTATAGAGTTGGATATAAATAATATTTAACAAAAATTTGCTTTAAAATAAAATGCTGGAAAAACCGGAATTAAACTAAATTAATTGTGTCTAACACTTTAGTAGAGGAAAAAGGAGAAGACATAAAAGTCACTAAATGTTTCAGAGTCGTCTTTAGTCGTCATATTAATAACAATAACATTAATAATAATAATACTAATAGTACTAAATTTGCTTATATGCAAACGTTTAATTAAGGTAACAGTTTTTTGGTTTCTTTCTTATATCTCGAAAACAGTTACTCCTATCAATTTTTATCTTTTTTTCAAAATTAAAGCTGATAAAATTTCCTACAAACTAGTTATTTACATTTTTTTGTAGGACCAACCATAAGCGAGTTATAGAGTTGGATATAAATAATCTTTAACAAAAATTTGCTTAAAATAAAATGTTTGAAAAACCGATATTAAACTAAATTAATTGGGTCTAAAACTTTAGTATAGGAATTTATTATTATTATTATTATTATTATTATTATTATTATTATTAATATTATTATTATTATTATTGTTATTATTATTGTTAATATTATTATTATTATTATTATTAAGAACCGATTATAACTTTTGTATAGTAAATGTTTTTATACCAGTTTTAAAATGAGTTATTAATTTTAGACAATTTCTTGCCTAAAAACACAGATCACAGATGATTTCTTGCATAGAAATGAGAAAACACTCATATAACACACAAAATAAGCTTCATTTTTGCTTAGAAAACTTAGCTTACTTTTATTACTATTATTATTATTTTTATTATTATTACTGTTATTATTATTATTATTATTATTATTATTATTATTATTATTATTATTATTATTATTACTATTATTTTTATTATTATTATTACTAATATTATTATTATTATTATTATTTTTATTATTAATATTATTATTATTAAAAACCGATTTTAACTTTTGTATAGTAAATGTTTTTATACCAGTTTTAAAATGAGTTATTAATTTTAGACAATTTCTTGCCTAAAAACACAGATCACAGATGATCTGCATAGAAATGAGAAAACGCTCAGATAACACATAATAAGCTTCATTTTTGCTTAGAAAAACTAAGCTTTAATTTAGAAAGAAATTCATTATTATAAGTATTATTATCATTATTATTATTATTATTATTAACTTTTGTATAGTAAATGTTTTTATACCAGTTTTAAAATGAGTGATTTATTTTAGACAATTTCTTGCCTAAAAACTATAAAATTGCTTAGATTGCCTAAAAACACAGATCACACATGATCTTTTGCATAGAAATGAGAAAACGCTCATATAACACACAAAATAAGCTTTATTTTTGCTTAGAAAACTAAGCTTACTTTTATTACTATTATTAATTTTATTATTATTATTATTATTATTATTATTATTATTATTATTATTATTATTATTATTATTAGTGTTATTATTATTATTATTATTATTAAAAAATTATATTAAACAGACAGAATACGTCGTATTCTGACACAAAAAAACGAATTACGTTATAGACTTGACGAGAACGGCGTATCTCGGACTCTTATAGGACTCTTATAGGGTCAAAAAGTATCAGTTTGGATTAAAACAAATTATTTTTGTTGACTCTCAGTCTGAATTGTTCATCAGTTCAAACAAAAACGACTTGTTTTAGACGATCTTATGCTTTGAACAAGAAAACTTACATCGAACAGACTAAAAACGTATTAATCTGGCATAAAAGAGCAATTTATGTATCACTTTGGATAAAGGCAGCTAATCCTATTCGTTTCATTGCTTAAAATAGACAAAATTGTTAATAAATCTAACAAAAACGCTGTATTCTAGCACAAAATACTAATTACATTATAGTTTCGACGAGAATAGCTTATTTGGAATGATTCTATGCTTCCAAACGAGTAAATTTTTATTTAACATGCCAAACATCATGTTTTGTCCTATAAAGACATTTTATATTGCAGTTTGTATTAAAACAAAATATTTTCGTTGATTCTTTGTTAGAAGCAGCAAACCTAGCATTAAAGAATCTGAAAACTTTGTATTCGGACACAAACCACCGAATTTTGTATCAGTTTAGACAAAAACGGTTGATTTTCGACAATATTTTGCTTTGAACAAGAAAACTTATGTCAAACTGACTAAAAACGTCTTATTTTAGCACAAAACAAAAGATCTGCGTTATAGTCTTAACGAGAGCTGTTAATTTCAAACGGTTCTATGCTTTGAAACGAGTAAACTTTCTCTGAACAGAGGAAAAACATCTTATTTCGCCTTTTAAAAACGATTCATGCCACAGTTAGGATAAAAACCAATTATTTTCGTTAATTCATTGTTACAAACAAGAAACCTTACATCAAAGTAACTGAAAACCCCTTATTCAGGCACAGAAATTCGAATTACGTTTCAGTCTGGACAAAAACTACTTACTTTAGACGATCCTTTGTTTTGAATACAAAAACTTACATTATAGAGTTATAGAGTTGGATATAAATAATATTTAACAAAAATTTGCTTTAAAATAAAATGTTTGAAAAACTGAAATTAAACTAATTTAATTGTGTCGAACACTTTAGTAGAGGAAAAAGAAAAAGACATAGAAGTCACTAAAGGTTTCAGAGTTGTCTTTAGTCGTCATATTAATAACAATAACATTAATAATAATAATACTAATAGTACTAAATTTGCTTATATGCAAACGCTTAATTAAAGTAACAGTTTTTTGGTTTCTTGCTTATATCTCGAAAACAGTTACTCCTATCAATTTTTATCTTTTTACTAAAATTAAAGCTGATAAAATTTCCTACAAAATAGTTATTTGCATTTTTCATGTAGGACTAACCATAAGCGAGATATAAGTTTGAAAATAATTAATATTTAAAAAAAAGTGCTTTAACAGAAAATGTTTTGTGATTTAAAATACACTTAATTTATTAGGTCCAATACTTTATTAGAAGAAAAAGAAGGTGACATATAAGTCACTGAAGTCTTCAGAGTCGATTTTAAATGCTGCATTTTCGTCTTCGTCTCAAACATTGAAAACTGAATTACATTTTTGTTCAGTAACAGTTACAGTTTTCTTATTGGTTTTTTGCTTATATCTCGAAAACAGTTACTCCTATCAATTTTTATCTTTCTTTCAAAATTAAAGCTGATAAAATTTCCTACAAAATAGTTATTTGCATTTTTCTTGTAGGACCAACCATAAGCGAGTTATAGAGTTGGATATAAATAATATTTAACAAAAACTTGCTTTAAAATAAAATATTTGAAAAACTTAAATTAAACTAAATTAATTGTGTCTAACACTTTAGTAGAGGAAAAAGGAGAAGACATAAAAGTCACTAAAGGTTTCAGAGTCGTCTTTAATCGTCATATTAATAACAATAACATTAATAATAATAATACTAATAGTACCAAATTTGCTTACATGCAAACGCTTAATTAAGGTAACAGTTTTTTGGTTTCTTGCTTATATCTCGAAAACAGTTACTTATATCAATTTTTATCTTTTTACTAAAATTAAAGCTGATAAAATTTCCTACAAAATAGTTATTTGCATTTTTCATGTAAGACTAACCATAAGCGAGATATAGGTTTAAAAATTATTAATATTTAAAAAAAAGTGCTTTAACAGAAAATGTCTTGTGATTTAAAATACACTTAATTTATTGGGTCAAATACTTTATTAGAAGAAAAAGGAAGTGACATAAAAGTCGCTGAAGTCTTCAGAGTCGTTTTTAAATGCTGCATTTTCGTCTTCGTCTGAAACATTGAAAACTGAATAACATTTTTGTTTAGTAACAGTTACAGTTTTCTTCTTGGTTTTTTGCTTAAATCTCGAAAACAGTTACACCTATCAAATTTTATCTTTTTTTCAAAATTAAAGCTGATAAAATTTCCAACAAAGTAGATATTTGCATTTTTCTTGTAGGACCAAGCATAAGCGAGTTATAGAGATGGATATAAATAATACTTAACAAAAATTTGCTTTAAAATAAAATGTTTGAAAAACTGAAATTAAACTAAATTAATTGTGTCTAACACTTTAGTGGAGGAAAAAGGAGAAGACATAAAAGTCACCAAAGTCTTCAGAGTCGTTTTTAGTCGTCATGTTAATAACAATAACATCAATAAAATAATACTAATAGTACTAAATTTGTTTATATGCAAGCGCTTAATTAAGGTAACAGTTTTTTGGTTTCTTGCTTATATCTCGAAAACAGTTACTCGTATCAATTTTTATCTTTTTTTCAAAATTAAAGCTGATAAAATTTCCCACAAAATAGTTAATTGCATTTTTTTTGTAGGACCAACTATAAGCGAGTTATAGAGTTGAATATAAATAATCTTTAACAAAAATTTGTTTTAAAATAAAATGTTTGAAAAACCGATATTAAACTATATTAATTGGGTCTAACACTTTAGTAGAGGAAAAAG